>NC_030852.1:25042385-25126746 GCF_000208745.1 Theobroma cacao
CAAACCGTAGGTTCACAGTCCTCTTTACTTTTGTTTATTCGGGGGCCCTCTTGTTATTGTAAATTAAATTAAATATTTTGGCTTACTGTATTTCAGTATGTATAAATTTATTTAGCTTTTACGCTATAAAAATTATTCACGTATAACTCTATAAATATTGTTTTATAAGAAAATAGAATATTTTCCTTAATATTTCTTTTATTTTCTTATTATATTCAAATAACCGTAATTTCGTTTTAAATGAAGATTTTAGACTTTTAAACTCATTTTGAATATGAATTATGTGTTTTGTACTTGTATATTACGTTTTAGCCAGTTTCGAAATTTTTGAGAAAAATAATCAAAATACCTCTGTGAGACGAAAATTAATATTTTATTTGTTTTTAGTTGAAAATAGTTTAAAATCTTTTAGAACATAATATTTGATAATGGTTACTCACAAGAGAAATGAGAAACTGATTCGTTAGCCTTGCGGGGTTTCGATTGGCATTCCGGATAATAAGTGTCAATCGAGACGTCACGGCGGTTGTCATGGGCCCGAAGGAGGTTTCGGGTCGTGACAAGATATGTACATTTAACAGCATATATACATTAATATAATAATTTGATAATACCACAATATAATATAAATATTATAAATATAATATTATCTTTTCAAGACTTATCTATTCCATTATATTCACGTTGCATGCACTCCCCCACTTAACCTATTGCACCAATTGCCCGTCTTTCACGTGCACTGTGAGTCTAACATTTGACATATTTCAATATTATTATTATATCATTCTATTTTTTATTTAAAAATTATTATTTTATTTAAAAAATTTCCTTCCATTTTCTACCACTCCAAATCACCTTAATTAGTCTCATTTATCATAAAATCGCCTTTCGGCAACCATACCAAGGTACGGAGTGTTACATCAACACCTAATTTTCTTATTTTATTTTTATTTAAATTTATAAAATTAAACATAAAATTATAATATATAAAATATAAATAGTTAAATATGATATATAATATTAATAATTTTCTCTTATATAATCAAGATTAATAAAAATATATCTAGATGAAATTTTAATTATCAAATAAGTAAAAAAATTATTTTGATGAGGCCATTAAGAGAATATATAAAAAATTTAAAAACTTTTATATGATATATAAAAACTTTAAAAATTTTGAGGGGACCATAGCCCCCCATGACTAAGAAAGGATCTGCCCCACTAATATTCGTAATCATATATATTCTGAAATCATATTCTTATATAACAGAACTAAACGAAAATTATAAATTTCATAAGTCTCTTGTAACATATCATAGTCAAACTTAATCTTAGTGGCATAAGTCAAAATCAAAACAAAAATCACTATTAAACTCAGTGATTATGAGCTAGAAGTATATCAAAACCAACATGGGTGACTACATTAAATAGAATAAAATTCATTATTCAGAAATCAACAGTTGGTAAAAAATTAATTTTTAATCACAAAATACATGTCGACAAGGTCAACTTTTAACCTCTATTGATAGGGCTAAAATATAACCATACTAAGAGACGATACAAAACATATTTTCATATTACACTAGAGTATAAAAAAACATGATAAAAAAGTATTTGTATCAAAACATGACTTGTCCAAAGTAGATTTCATATATCCCTTACAAAGTATCTGATCATGAAATAAATCATATTCTCAAAGATGATATACAAATATTAAATAAAATCATATTTTGAATTAAAAAATAAATTTGTATACATTAGATCAAATCATATATATATATATATATATATTTGCATATTTAACCTGATTTCATAAATTAAAAATGATAAAAAATTATATATAATATACAAAATCTAAACTCACATTGAGATTGATTTTCAAAGAATAATAACACCAAGAAAATGTCAAAGTCACTTGTCTAACTCGCTAAAGTATTCAAATCCTTTTATAACCTTAATTTTCATATTAAAGGACTATAATCTCATATTCCAGACTCTTTTCTCTTTTCTAGGGCTTCTTTTCTTTTTCCCCAAATTCTCTCGGCTATCAAACTAAAAATTGTGGAACAATAGATTTCTCTCTTCTGTGATATATGTTATAGATTATTTGGGTAGTCCAACTAGAATACATGCATGAGTTTTGAGAAGATATAAAGGCAAACTCAAAAAGCTATGAGGAAGGGAAATTGGAGATAGAGTTCATGGACAGGAGGCGAAATGAGTTTACGTGATGGCAGCAAATTATGGTAGGGCACTAGGTAATTTGTATTGAGTTAAATTATGTAATTATTCCCTATATTATGCAGAAAGTATAGATTTAGTCATTGTACATGTAAATTGGGTCATTGTATTTTGTCAATTTGTTAATTTTAACTTCTATCTCTAACAACATTAAATTTGACCGTTAAATATGTTGATGTGGCATAATACTGACATGGCAAAAACATTTATTTGGTAAAAAAATTGCTAATTCTCCATGTGACGTTTAACAAAGAAATTAAAAAAAACTCTAACATTAAATTAAAAATTAGATGAGATTGCAACAAAGTCTTTGTATTAACCAGTTGAATTTTCAATGAAAACTTGCTGATTCAAAACTAGTTGAATCTTTAAAAAGAAAACCCATTATTTTCCCTACCTTCAATTCCAAATTCAAAAGCAATTTTTTTAAAAAAATAAAAATTTCGGATACATTTTATTGTTTGAAGATAACTCTTACAAGTTACATCACTTCTATATTAATCTAAAATTGAGAAATTGACTGAATGTTCTCAGACACCTGGTTTTATCTACCAACGTAGGGTAAACTGTCAAACACTGGCTTTATTAGACTATTGACTCTGGTTCTTCAGAGAGCTATGTTAAGCATTTATATACAAGAAAATTTTATGGATACCTTAGCTTGTCAAGTTAAAGACTCGTAGAACTATACAAACCCCTATCCTCGCATCATCTCCCGCAATCACAAGGTGGCACTCTTGTTTGGATATTTGGCAATTGGCAGCCCATCAATCAGGATTTGAATTCTCAAGTTGCCTTTTCAAAATTAATGTCCCAAAATAAGATTCCTTCACTCATTTTCGCATTGTGGCATGTCTCCCCATCAGGTGAAAGCTGGAATATTTAGCTAAAATATGTTTTAATCTTTGAATTAGCTTAAGTGTGTAAGCTCAGCTTGAGATGCAATCCTTTCGACTGCTATCCATCAGTCGTCATCTTCATCGTTCATGTTTTCCATGTCATTGAACATCAATGACGTTGATTCTCCTTCTGCAGCGGTAGGTTTTTTTTCTCTCTCTCTTAATCGTATATTTTTTGAAAGTTCTTAAATCGTTTTTTTTTATCTCATTTAATTTTTTATTTAGAGTTAGGGTGTTTTCTTTTTTAATTTCTTTATTAAACTCATGTGGAGAGTTAACCATTTTACCAAGTAAATATTTTGCCATGTCAGTATTATGCCACATCATCTCTATTAGTGTCATGTCAGATTGGTCAAAATACCACGTCAACATACTTAACAATTAAATTTTACGGTGTTAGATTTAGATATTGGAATTATCAAATTGATAAAGTATAAAGACTTAATTCACACAAATTATTATATAAAGATTAAATCTATACTTTTTGTATAGTATAAGGACTGATTGCATAATTTAACCTTTATATTGACAGTAATATTGTTGAGTTATATGATGCTATGCATGTCAAAAAAAAACCCTATACTATAGACTTATAGCCTTTAACCATAATTCTCAATATCACATTAAGAAGTTTTTTAAGATCTATAATATAAAAATTTAAATTTATATTTGTAAGATGTCTTTTATAGATAAAATCGTAAAAATCTTTGAATTAATACGAACAATACCTTGCACATTGACTGCAGATGTGATTGATGAGTATGAAACTTCAACTAATAAATACATAATTAATTAATGAATTTTTTAACAATATGCGAACGTGGCACTACCTAGCGAACGGAAATCTCCCGCTCCATCTTCCTGCCCCTCTTCGTACCTCATATTTTTCCACGAATAACATGTTGCCACGTTGCATAATAAAAACTTCATTAAATTTTTTTGGAGCCATGGAGAGGTGTCTTTTGAAGAAAGAAATGTAAATATAGGGCTAAGAGTCTGAGATGGAGATCTGATGATTGATGAAACAAGTGATGAGGAATAGCAGAGTCTAGAGAGAATGGTAGAAGTTGGTGCAGCCCCTACGAGGGGACAAGGAGATTTGCCTGAAGATGAAAGATCTCGTTGTCAATGTAATTCACCGTTCTCTTACCTGAATATAAATTCTTGTCATTCCATAACGAATGAGTCAAAAGTGATCCAAACTTGTAAATTAGGGATTAGAGTTGCATTGCTCATGTTTCACAGTTTCCACGGGGAGAGAGGGTCCAACTCTGCCTTACACTGGTTTGGAATTCGCGTAGTTCACAAATTTAGAGGAGCGGGTTAATTGGCCATGGTTATCTTCTTGATATCATGATGAAACAAAGGTTTTTGATAATTGAAGGGGATCAGTTCATCGAAGATCACCCAAATTTTTTTATTTTTTATTTTCTAAAAGTGAGATCAAGACAGCATTTTCTAAAAGTGGTAATATTGAAATCAAAACACATATTTCAGCACAAAGACAGTCATCCAGAGAGCCTAATCTCGTGGCAATGAACAATGGACAAAAGAAAATATAAAATCTCAAGTCATACCAAGTTTCTTCTGAATATAAAACTCTTACCCATAAATTGGTTTAAAAAAAAAAACTTAAAAACTAAAGGAAAAATTTTGTTTTGAAAGTTTTGATTATGCCATGTGGCAATATTTTATTGGTGGAAGAAAAAGAGGCGCCAAGTTGTAGCGGGACGTTGGGGCAGGTGAGTTCCATTCGTCAATCATCGATAAATCTTCACATATAAGGGTCAAAAAGAATAAGTTCTTCATTACAAAAGTTTAAGAATTACGAAAAGGATGACTTTTAGGAATGCGTATAAAATTATTCTTTGCTAAAAATCTCTTATATATAAAAGTAGTTTTTATTTTCTTTCAAGGCTTTTGATGATGATTTAATTTCTCATATTTGTCATCACTACATCAATCATTAAGCAATTGAATAATTAGAATACGGATTAAATAGTAGGAAGAATTATTAATTAAGTACGTTAATTAATGTAGATTACCATTTGTGTGTTAGCTTTCAATATGATAACCCATTAATTGCGTTTGATAACGTGTAATATTATATTTATTATATTATTATATATTAGCTGATGAGTGGAAGAGCTTTCTATAGTATTTGTTTATTACCCTTCACATATCAAAAGTCAAAAAGTAACGCTATTGACTAAAAAAATGCTGCATCATATATGCTTTTCAAGGAGAGAAAACCTTTCTTTATCTCCACAACCGATTTTCAAAGCTTGTGAGTTAATTTCCTGAGAAAAAGTCTTAACAAAATTATTAATTACACTCCAATTTCTCTGGCTAGTACTGAAAGCAAAATGTTAACTGATTGCCCAGAAGAAGCAAGGTAGATGCCATAGTATAAACTAAATTTTGTACTAATCTCTTTGAAGAAGATGCTAGTTCTAGTTTAACTTGTCTTTCCTTATCTCTTGCTATATGCATCCATCTCGAGACGTTCGTTTGAACCCCCATCTATATACGTATGGCTGTAACATTTTTACTATTTTTATTTTCCAGTTTAAAATAAATATAACATGGTCTGTAAAAGCAAGAATACAAAAATTACAAAGAAAAATTGAATTTGTGATGAAGGATGATAATGTAGCTTCACATTCATTATGAATTTATAGTACATGGTCTCTTGGATAAGAGGATACGATTAGTATAAGATTATATCAAATCACATATCAAGTAACATGATAAGTATATAAGAGTAACAAACTTATTCTAATTATTCAGATTTGATTTTAAATTGAATTTCGAATGTTATGATTTTGTAAACTGATTTTTGTTGATCTTTGTTTACTAATTTTTATCAGTTCAACTTTGATTCTTCCTCTTCCACCGCTTATATGCTGTTCTGGTACGATGCTAATCTTTTGTTGCTCTGTTAGTTTCTTGGTTGTTGACTTAATCAATTGTTTATTCTTGTTGGTTGCGATGACTTCAAGTTATTATCAATGTGATCTTATAATAAAGAAAACATAATTTATAAATCATAGTGTGTTCCTAACGTGTGAAAGTTTTAACTAATAAAAAAAATAGATATTTTTAAGAGAGTTAAATAAACCCAATATATACAAGAGTTAAGCAGGAATGAAATCTATGGAAAGAAGCCTTTTAGTATAGATAAATGATTTTCCACATAACAGCTTTTATTCAACGACTCTCGAACCTAAAATTAGATCTTTAGCTAAATCCTACTTCACCGGCATAAGAGAAGGGTGTCATGGGAGGAGAGGGTAAAATTCGTTAGCTACAAAAACCAATTAATTGCCAAAAACTATATGCCATCGCTTCATAATTAATTTGCCTTGAGGAGTCCTATATAGTTAGTTTCTTGGGGGATACTTCGGCGGTCACTTTTTTGAGCAAATGAGATGCCTTTCTATATTTTCCTTTCTTGTCTTTAGTGTTTTGTATTTTGACAGTTTTCTACTATTCTTGGATCTTGAGGTTGTAGCACTTTTAGCTTTTAGATCTGGTCGATTTTTAAGTTGTATAAGCTTGGATTTTTTTCTATTAATAATTTTTTTAGTATAAATATATTTCGATTAATAACTTTATATTGCCTTTCACCCAAAAAAAAATTATGAAAAATAATCTTCCTCATAAGTCCAATTTAAAAATATCATTTTTTATAATTATAATTATTTTTAGATAATTTTTTACATGACTTAACAACAATACCTTTTAAATAATTTCAGACAAATTAAAATGATTTCAGTTTTCTCTATCTTGTTATCTAGATAAAAATTTTAAAATTAAATCTCGATTTTTTTCTCTAGTCAAATACTATCTATCTCGCCATCCAAAAAGCATATATGACATCAAGCTCTTTCTTATTTTATTTTATTTTTTTTATGATGGATCTTGGGGTTCTCAAGGGCGATGAATAGCAATTTTACTTTTTTATGGTGATTGCACGCAATATTATGAATGTGGTAACTGAATGCTTTCTAGTGATGATTTGCTTTGAAACGTGTGCTGCGATGGAGATGCCTGCATTAATAAGTTGGATCGGATTGGTTAAGATGATGGGCTCAGGGAGAAGGAACAGCCAAAGCATGTTTGATGGGTTTTATGATGGTTCATGATTTTATTGTGTCTGGGATTAGAATGATTATTAAGTATGTTTGCTAAAGATTTTGATTTTTTTTATGAGATTTTGAGTTGAAATTGTTCAGGGAATATTTTATAAAAGAAGTCTATTTTGTTTTTGTATAAGGAGAGTGAGCAAGGCCCTCTCGATAAGGATATATTTTGTCTTGCATTAGAGGGATATGGAGTTTTATAACCTGTCTTTTATGAAATGCATAATTTCATGGCGTAACAAAAAAAAATATGTGTTTTAGGTTCTTGAGTTTATTAGTTTATTCATAGAACCCAAAAATTGAGGAGTTAAAATTGATTACACTAGATTTTAAGAATTACGAAATTAGTTTTTAGGCATTGCGTGACTTAATCATTGCGTGACTGATTTTTAGGCATTACGTGATTAGTTTTAGCCATTAAGTGATTAGTTTTTAGGCATTGTGTGACTGATTTTTAAGCAATGCCTAAGTCACACAATGCCTTACTGTCTAGTCACGTAATGCCTTACTAACAATTCACGCAATGCCTATCAACTAATCATGCAATGCCATATCAACCAGTCACGTAATATTTAAAAACTAGTTAAGCAATACTCAAAGTCAGTCATGCAATACCTAAAAACCAGTCACGTAATGCTCAAAATTAATCACGCAATGCCTAAAAACTAATCACGCAATGCACAAAAACCACCAAAACCACTGAATTTTATTTAACAAGATCAACAACTTCAAACGGTACACCATATTCTATTTAACAACATAATTGACTAATATACCTACTTGACAAAGAATACTCAAAATATTCAAAGGTTTTTCTTCATATATAAAAAATCTCTCCAAAATGCTAAAAAATGCTCAAAACGCTCAAAGGTTTTCTTCGTGTATCAAAAACTAATTCAAAATACTTCAAATGCTTAAACGTTTTTCTTTCTGGTAAAGAATATTCCAGAGATGAATAGTCTGAGGAGAAAAGCTCAAAGAATATGAGTCAATTTGAGGCACAGATCTAAACATACTTGACCCGTTAATAGGTTTCGGGTTGAGATACGGAACCAAATAAATGGGTTGGCTCATTAAGGGTAATTTTGTTCAAATTTTAATTCTCTTGACTAAAAATAGTTAAAATTATGGAAAGATTTATTGTCAGAAATGCCTTATGCATGAGACCCATTTAAAAAAAGAACAAAAAAAAAATGCAATGGTTGCTAAGCCCATTTCAGAAATGCATACTTGGGTTAGCCTAATGGTCACCATGATCAAACCCTCAAATTCAGTCACCTCTTCTTTAATATTTTATATATTTATGCAATTCCATTGACATTGAATTCTTAATGTTTCTTGAAATTCATAATTCTTCCAAGTTTTCAGTTTTATATGTTATTTAATATCCTTTCCAATTCTAACTACATGTTAGCTTTTTTTTTTTTTTCAATCAACGGAAAAATTTTTTTATTAAAATGTAGACAGGTCAGCTATATTATAAAACTATCAAAGCCCATGTTTTAGATTCCAATTTTTTATAAATTTCATAATTTGACAATAATATAATTAATTATATTAAAAATATATATAAAATAAATTAATTAATAAAATATTTATCTATTCGCTCAATTTTTAAATTAAGTGCTTAATAAATATATATTTTCTCTCACTTCCCACATCACTATTAATCTTCAATTATTTATCAAATTTCTTGTTAAAAAATCAAGATAATTAATAAAATGATATATTTTCTCACTTCTCTAATCATATACCTAATAAATTTCAATTTTTTATGATTTCTCAATTTTTACAATACTATTAATACTCATCTATTTCTCTAATTTCTAATCAACTAAAGATGATATGCATCTAACCACTAATGGTAAAATTTTTATTCCTCATTTGAATATATTGAGCCGCCGGGTCATTCCAATGAAAACTATACATAAAAGCTGCAGTCACATAAGACGTGAAGTAATGGTAGAAAAGAAAACATATAGCGCCTAAACACAATACAACAAAAATCACCCGGCAAAAAAAAAAAATACCAGTAATAATATAGAAGCCAACTCAAAATTTTACCCAGAAAAAACTACCACAGACACCAACAACAACATATATTTACCAATTTTCACCCAACAGGAACGACTATCAAACAATTCCCAAACCAATATAGAAGGTTGGGTATCAAATATTGGATAGAAGCAACCCCAAATGACATCCCAGGACAATCCCTTCTTCCACATCCAAATGGGATGAAGTGAAAATCTTGGCCATTGAAATCAATTGTTGAATTCTCGGACCTCTCCGGGAAGAACTCCTCTGGCTTGTCCCACTAATTGGGATCCCTCTGAATTGCCCAAACATTGAAAAAACTGTGGTGTTGGGAGGAATGTCATAACCTCCCAATTAATATTTGCCATCTTCTCACAATTCATAAATAAAAAAAAAAAAATTGTAAATAGCACATCTTTTGTATATCAGTGATGATTGACCACCCAAATCCATCCTCAATTTCCAAAGCAATGCATCAAGCAATTGACCTTGAATCAAACTTTTGAAAAAAAATATCCATCAAGTCCAATCATGTGTTGCATCCTCCAACAAATTCCATTTTAGAGCTCCAAAACATATATACATAAATTCTTTGAAAACCTTGTTCAGTGCCAGCTAGGGATTTAAGGCTACGTACTTCCCATCTCATCCTTTTAAGAATTCATAATCGAAAGGAAAAATATAAGCCTCGTCCAGTTTTTTTCTCAATTCAATCTTTGCAGTAATAGGTGTATTTGAGCTTTAAAAATTGTGAGAAAAAGTGCTACAATCAGATACTTGAAACTCTCTTTTCCTCACTCACGTAACGAGTGCCACAAGATTTTATGAAAATTGGAAGCAAAGCTACCAAAGCTGATCCAAACACAAAAACTCATATGATCTATGCGAATTTGAACCTCATCTTATCTAATTTGACTAGAAAGAGTCAGCAATCTGAATCCACCCAACCCAAACTCGAAAATGATATCAACTTGAAATGAGTTAAACTTGAAGGAATTGGTCTTGAATTTGAAATGACTCAAATAATGAATACTAATGATTCAAATTCAAACAATCTGAACTTAATTTTAAAAATCAATGATTTAAATAAAAAATAACTAAATTTCGAATGATCTGAATTTAAAATAATTCAAAATTAAAATAACTCGAATTTTGAAATGATATAAAGCCGAAACGACCGAATCCCAAAAATAATCGGAATTTTCTTGATCCGAGCGGACCGAACTTCCCAATTACAACATCTAATCGGAAGTGATGAATGATGATAATAGAACAATATGGTCAACTTGTCCAAGTCCGACGCACCAAAATTTCCATACCATCATAAGAACAAGGGCCTTTGTGGGCCTTCATGGTTGGGCTTTTTCTCTGCCCATAATGTTTAAGTTTTTATTTTTTTTGGAGCTCCGATACTTCGTTTGTTCTCTTTTTGTTTTTTATTTTTACAGATTTCTGTAACATTTTGGTTCATAGTAGTTATCCTTAATTCAACTTTTTCTTACTACCTGGTTCCTTCTATAATAAAATGTTAGGGATGAGATTTGATTAATTTTACCAGGATTGGGATTCCTAGCTAGCTGTCGCCAGTTTTACAACGCTGGAAAAATATCACTCGTAAGTGACAAACATAAATAATACTACAGGTATATCACGATGATCAGAATGTTTTAAGTTTGAAAACTCACTTTCTTTCCATTCAATCTAACGATTTTTAATTTTCTCAGTTTCTTCCTCCTCAACCCTAGCCAAGTTTTTAAGTATGTTCCAAGTGCAA
Organism: Theobroma cacao; assembly: GCF_000208745.1. Lineage (NCBI taxonomy): Eukaryota > Viridiplantae > Streptophyta > Magnoliopsida > Malvales > Malvaceae > Theobroma > Theobroma cacao. Next base: position 25,053,482 of record NC_030852.1, read on the forward strand.
GCGTTTTGATCAAGATTTAAATCGCTCCTCACTAAAAATCAATTTAAATTGTGAACAAAGATTTACGGTAAAATAAAAAAATATGACGCAACAGAGGACACAACAAATTCTAAAATTTTATTGAATCTAACAAACGATACATGAAACCATTTGACTTGGTGATAATCTGTTAGCTTGCACCACAATACAGCTTGTCGCACAAGATGGTGCTAACGTAAGAAGCAGTTCTTGTTAGAAAAACTTTACAAGCTGAGACATTGTCTACCAACCCAATTCCATGCTCATCTCCTAAATTGGTCCCTACTGAAAAAGGGATGCCTCAGTGCTTCACGAGCTGTAAGCCTATCAATAGGATCATACCTAAGCAATCCTTGCAATAGATGAATTAGATCCCCGGCTGAATGGTCCACATGCTGCATTATCAGGTTCTGCAATCATTGCGAAGAGAGTAAATAACAATCCGGTAACATGCTCAATTAAGATGTTTGAAATTCATAATGCAAAAAACCTGCAGACGAGGTAGCTTAAGCACAGCTTTGATACTCCCACTTGAGGTAGCACCATCTGGCCAATCCAATCTACACCTTCTAACATACTTCTCTGCGTGTCGGCTGAATCGCAAGATATCTTATGTTAATTATTAACATTACAGACAGAACAAGATACTGAGAAAAACTAACAGTCCATCACAAGAGTACATACTCTACTCTCTTCAACATGTGCTGAGGTAGTGGACCTAACACCCGCTCCATCATGGCAAGGTGCTCCAAATTCTCATGAGTTTGGAACAGCGCCTCACCCTGTCAAGTTATCAATATTTTACATAAATATAGCTCACATAGTCATATAATCTCCTCATAAAAATCCAAAAAGCAATTTCTATCTCATACCGTGCATAATTCAACTAAGATGCAACCAACACTCCATATGTCACACGGATAACTCCATCCAAGTCCTATAAAATCACAATATCAGAAAAAATATATCCACCCTCTAACCATTTACTAAAGCATCAAGACTTGGCCATAATAGCCTGAAAATACATACCAAGAATAACCTCCGGAGCACGATAATGCCGCGTGGAAACAATGTAAGTCTGATCTTGACGCTCGTAAGTTGTGCTACCAAAATCTATTACCTTAATAGCACTTGACTTTGGTAATCTTTTAAAGTAAGAATTATCCTTTGGGGATCGTGATGTACTCTGAAAGTACAAAAAATAATATAAAAGAACAATTAAGCCAACATATAACTATAAAGAATCCACAAAAAGGTAAAAGCAACTCTGCCATAAAGAAAAATAATAGAGACCAGGAAAAGGATAATACCTTGTAATCAGGAACTTTAACATACTCTGGAGAGACTAGAAGAATGTTTTCTGGCTTCAAGTCCGTGTGTATCAGATGCAAATCATGCATAACTGTGAACATTAACATGAGAAAAAAATAAGCAACCAGTGCCAGAGTGAGCAAAATGAATTGGCAGCATTCTTAATTTATTTTAATGCAACAGCACTTAATTGCTAAAGATGAGACTTTGACAACTTCTAGCAGTTACAGAAATATATTAATGTAATTACATGCTGGAATTCATGTTAAGAGGTATCAATCAGACACAAGGATAAATGAAAATATGGCAACATAAGAAGGGGATATGCAAAGAACTAGCTTAGTAATCATTACACACATGCTACACATTCCAATAGTTGTCTGCCAATCTCACGGACAAGATCAATGGGAAATGAGCGATAATTGTTTTTCCGTAGAAAATCGTATAAGCTTGGTCCAAGCTTCTCAAAGACCTGTTGAAACCATTTGAATTCACCCACAAGTTTTAACCCCCAAATTATTGGTGAGCTGGGGAAAACAATCCATCACAAATCAATCATATACTTACAATACAGATATGGTTACGATAGTCAAACCAGTTCCGTATTTGCACACAACTGCAAGGAATGAACCCATTTAACCATAGAAATAGAAGTTCAAAAATGTTGGTTATGAACTTGGTAGCTGCAACTAAATGGAAATATAATCCATAGATAACTCACCGATTGCCCCCTTTATCATGTTTTCCAAGCTGTTGCAGCATCTCAATTTCTATCATGGCTGCTTCACGATATTTCTTAATTCCACGGACAATTTTGATGGCCACGACATCCTTCGTCTCCCTATCCCAGCATTCTAGAACTTGACCAAAGGTACCTGAATAGAAAAAGTTCAGAGCAAAGATGCCACGTTAGATGAAGGAGCACCTAGATTGGAAAACAAACCGTGCAGCCAGTTTACTAAGGCATACCTTCACCCATTTTACTTTGTATCTTATCTGCAACCATAAAGCACAAAGAATTAGAAACAAAACATCACAACAAATTACATTCAATTCATTGTTATTTTGTTACATATTTCATGTACTTATAAAACTCACACATATTTAACATGACAAGGCTTCAACAAGAAAAAAGCTACTTATCAAAACTTAGATTTGAGAAGCCACAAAGATCTTGACAGAACTTTTCAAAGTTTTTTTTTTAAAAAATAACTATTCCTGTATTGGATTAGACTGTCATGCTTTAAATTACTATATTTCAGTTCATCAAAAAACTTGATTGAATGCATAATTTCTAGACCATCTGGACTTAATCATTCTAATCATTATATTTATCCTAATCACCAACTAACAACAATTATAGTAGTTATAACATTAAAAAAAAAAAACTGATTAAGATTGTTTTCAAGGCAACAACTAATTAATGAACATAAATTTGTCTATAATAATGGTAAAAGCGAAATTACAGCGGGAGGTTAAATTATCTCCAAGCTCAAACATGTAATGCCCATCCTTGTCATCTTCTCGCCATGGGGGAGAACCATTTCGAGCCACTCCTCCCTTTACAACTAGAGAAGAACTAGTAGTAATAGTACTAGTATAATCTGAGGGTGCTCTTGCAGTGGAAGAGGCAAAGCTTGTCAGATTCCCAACCTCTTGTGCACAAAACATTCCTACCTGGGCCTACACACAGCCATCCATTCATTGTACCACTAAGAGATTAACAATCAATATTTTTTTACCTTCCTTAATTACCTTAACACCCCCCCCCTTATTACCCATCAAAAATTACCATGGGTCATAAACGCCCAGCAAGCCAAAAAAAAAGAAAAAGAGACAATATAACATCTAATAGAAGCTTAAAAAAGCATCCTCATCCCAAAAATTATAACAGTAATCCTTCGGTTAATATAAAATTCGTCTTCTTGCCTTCTTAAGGGAAAAAAAAACCTAATTTTTTTGTCACAAAGATCATGAGATTTTATGAATTGACAGAAAGATCCATATCCACGGAATTTTTAAGAAAATAGAATAAATTTATAGTTAGATATAAATTATATAATATCCAAATTGATCCGAAAAAAGAAGGTATAATATAATTGCAGATCTGAGCCAAAAAGGCGCAAAAATAAGCTAGCTTTGCAGGAAAAAATCATAAATTGGAAAACCCTAAATATAGGGGAAAAAACACCTAACCAGATCTGTCATAAGCGAATCAAGGATCTAACCAAGGAAAAGGGATTATACCTGCGGCGGCAACTGAGTTACGTCCCAGCCCAATCGCGGCCTCTTTCTAGGTCGCCGATCCATATGCGTATGAGGGAACTCCGTCACACGCTCCATCTCCATGATCGCAACACCTAGATCTAGACAAGCAAATTCCTTTTACCTCGAGAAAGTGTTAGAAAATCGAAAACAATATTTTTCCTTTTTTGACGATAAAAAAAGGCAGAAGAAGATGATAAGGTTTTCTTTTCGTGAAGAAAACGGGAAGAACCTTACCCTAGTTTATAACCTAACAATCAAAGGAGTGGAGTCGGTTGTGATTATATCTAGCCGTACACGTGTCACGAGTCTTGCCCTTGGTTTGACCGAATATGCTAATGTACGATTTGTTAAATTCGTGTTATTCCCGTCTTTTAAATCAGAAGCAAATTAGATTAGAAACAAAATAGATCCAATTTCTAACCGAAAATTAACTATTGAGAGAAAAATTTGTAAAAAATATTTTAATGCAAATTTTGTTATGAAATGTGGGAGTATTTAAAACGTGTAAAAAGATCTTATTTAAGTATATATTCACACAAATAAAGTAAGAGACTATTTATATACTAATAACTTTTAAATCTTAATTTTAATTTCATTAAATATATATTCAAATTTATATATATATAATATTAAATTTAAGAGTTGAAATCAGATTATACTTCTTGTATATAGCATATTACACTAGTTGACTTCGATTGAACTTCTTGGGTGATAATATAATCGATTTTTACACATATATTCATAACACTCCCAATTGAATGTCAGTTGTATTAAGAATATATTTCATTAAAATCTTACTAAAAAAAACCCATGAGAAAAAATCAGAGCGAAGGAAAAAAAATTACATAATTCTTTTCATATTATAACTCAAAAATTATATCTTATGAAATGAATAATTATTCTTTCATAAGATAATTATTGAAATAAAAGATTATATCTTACAAAATGCAAAAATATTTTAAGATAAAGAGGTACATTAATAAAAAGATTGTGTCCTTGAGAAGAAACACTTTCAAGCCTATATAAAAGACTTGTTACCAACCATCTGACACATCGAAACAATTCAGATAAGAGTAGAAAAATCAAGAGAGATAGATGTGTTATGTTCTACAAATAAATATAAACACGTGAGTTCCTATCATCTATCAAAGGAATCCAAATTCCTTATAATCTACTTGTTGTAGAAAGTATCACATCGAACAACTTTTCAAACCTTCGAGTGTATCTAGCAGTCTACTCTCAAAAAGTACAAGTGCAAAGTTAAATGTTGACGTCATTATATCCGTAAAGCTATTCACAATTCCCTTTTTACATACCGAGTAATGAGAGCGAAATAAGTCTTAAAAATAACGTCTATTGAAAGACTCATTTTGAAGTCAATTTTGTTAGTTCTTTGAATAGCTAGATGATTAGACATGTCATGCGAGAAGCAAATGAGAGAGCTAATAATTTGGCAAAGGAAGGTGTGCAACTTCAATATGATATTATTCGAATATTCTAGTTAGTTTATTTTTACTTATTGTTGTTTTCGTGGCTTACTAGATGAGAACTCGCTGAAAGGTGCTAGACTATAGATGCAGAGGGTTCTATAATTTGGGTTCCTTAAGTATTAGTTTGACGCATCCAGACTATTATGTGCTGATAACTCTCTGATATAGAGCTATTTGAACTTAATTTTGATAGTAATTTAGTTTAATTCTTATTGTAATGTATAAAAATTAGTAAGTTTATTTAAATTATTGTAGGTTAGTTAATTTAGGTGAGTCAATCTAATTTTAGTTAATTTTATAATTAATTTGGTGTTAATGTGATTAAGATAGGTTGTTATTGATTTATTTGTACTTTTTGTAAGTGTTTAATGAAAGAAAAATTTTAATTAAAGAAGAATTTTAATGAAAGAAGAGAGCAATTTTGAGGTGTAGATTTTCACTGCACATATTTTGGTATTTTAACCATAACTCTTTCTGCAGAGCTTCAAATAAAATAATTCTTGAACCATCGGAAAGATAAAAGAAAAATCTACAATTTTCATGTTTACCACTTCACCAGTTTGTCTTGGAAGGTAGTCAAAAATCTTATCGAATTTGGAGCACTGTAGCAATCCTAGAATAATTACGATTTCTGCTATTTAAATGGTCAAGGCCGCAACTTTGGAGGGGGTAGGCCGTGACCCACATAGTCTGATGAGGAAATCATGATTGGAATTGACTTATTTCTTCACTCAACTTGGCCTAACTTCAAAGCCCTATAAAAATAATCTTTTGAAGGTCTTTTAGGAAATAACGAAACATCGAATTGAAAGTTAAGATTCAAGCCTCAAAGTCATTGAAGCTAAGAAGAATTTGAAGGATTCAAGGAGATTTGGAGATCAAGATTACAACTCTTGGTTTTTTCTATCTTTTTGTTATTCTCTTATTTTTTGGGTTTTGCTTTTAATGTTTAAACTTTATTTGATGATAATATGTGACTTGATGATGAACTAAATTATTTATCTAAGATTATGATTAAACTCAATATGTAGTCTAATTTATTTATCTCTCTTTTACTTATGTTTGATGGATTTAAGTTGTTTATTTTATTCTGTTCGTAATGCTTTTAGTTGATTGGCCACCAATTAGATTGAATTGGAAACCTAAGTTAAATCTTGAACAAGGAGATTTAGGTAGACTTTGAATAGAATAACTTATGATCGAATACACTTTAGTTGATTAGGTGATTTAATTTGCATATAGGGTAAACATACACAGATAAGTCATACATAGCCAAAATTAAAGCACGAACGTAATGAATCTGTCTTTAATTTAATTTGCATAAACATATAGCAAATTAATTAGGAGATATTTTTATTATAAATTCAACAGAGACTTATAAATAATTTAAGACTCTAAGTTAGCAACTTAATACATTAAACTAAGTTAAGAGAGAGAGACAATAATCAGATAAAATATTGAGGGACATTATAATTTTAGGTCCGGTAATTACTAGAAGTTAATAAAATAATTTTGCTGAGTAAATTTAGAGCAGTTTTAATTTTTTAATTTCATTTTTTTAATTCAAATTTTAGTGTTTGAATAAAATTAGGGTATGTAATTTTAGTAATTAATAGTAAGAATTAATTCAATTCCTTATGGGATTGACATTCTACTCATTATTATAATATCTTTGTGATACATATACTTGCGTGAGTAGAAAATTGAACAACATGTGCTAAATTGAAATTTGACACAAGAGGGTTCGAATAGCTTTTTGACCGTATAGGATTTCGAGGTTAGGACTTTAAGGAATGCAAGTTGATGCCCCAAGGAAGTGTATAAAACTGTGGGCTATCATCCTTTGATTTTTGTTGTAAGTTAGATAGGAATTTTTTGGGTTCTCAAAAGGGGAAATATTGTGAGGGAGTATTGGATTTCTACACCAGTAGGGGTATAGCTTCCAATATTTCATAGGTTTTGAATTTGTTAACTGATGTCCCTCTGTAAAGGAATGCTTTATTCCTATTTATTTATGAAAGTTCACGAATGCTTTTCAAAAAACAAGTTTGCACCAATATTAACAATCGTAGTCGAATCACTTTCAATCAAGAGATCATAAGATGTAACTTATTTAGAAGCCAAAAAGATTAGAAAAGCTTCCTTTATGGCCAAAAGTTCTACCCTATTAGCATCACCAACCCCCGTAGCTTTACAAAAGGTGATAAAAACCCTTCCTTTATTATCCCTAAGAACGCCATCACTCCTAATTTAAAAACATCTTACAAATATATTATCTCAAGTAATAATAAAAGCATCCTATAAATATGCATCATGCATAATATAAACATCCTACAAATATTCATCTTACATGATAAAAGTATCTAAGGTTGTTACTCTTGATTGTAAACATCTTTGCTTACTTCTCATATTCAACTAAATAATCAAAGGCAGAGGCAAGAAATATCACATCAAACCCTTCCATCTCATCACTTGTTCATAAAACATCAATTTTGTGATGAGATCAGGTTAGTGAAGTTTCAATTCATAAAAATGGTTGCCTCCCTCTGGCATCTTCATCAATTTCATTTTCCAAGTGTTCAAGCATTGAATCGGCTTCAATGTTCTCTTCCAAATCTATACCACCAAAAGATTTGGCGAAACTTCCAATTGATATATCTCTCAATAACCAATGTCATTTCATTATACATGTCAATTTTCTTGTTAATGAAAGATCCATGCTTTAGGATGTGCCTATTTCAATTTATTAACAAAAAAATTTAAATTTTTTAACATATAATCTTAAAATATTAATATTAACTTTAAACAAAGTGTACATACCATCACTTCATACTCATAAACTTGTTTTTCTATAATGCTCATCTTTTAAGTTATCATCCCATCCTAATGCATTGCTAGAATTTTTGTGATAGTAGCAATGTAATTCTCATGGTCTTGAGATGATTCTTACATGGTTTGCTATACATTAAACATTGAGTTTTTCATTTATAATCTCCACAACTCAAATGTATGAGGATGACTTAAAGACATTGGATGGCTTATTTCCTTTTTGAATCTTATCAATAGGATATGAAGTAACATACATTCTATAGCTTTTATCCACCTAAATTGCTTTGACTTTTTATTTCTATCATAATTATTTATATTCAATCAAAATAAAAATACAATAATTAATCATACTCTAAGAAATGTCTATAAAATGTTAATAGCAACAACTTAAAAGTTCATGCCAACATTTTCAAATAAGTAAAAAGCATATATAATAAATACCTTAGTAGCATATCAATGTTTTTTTTTTTTGGAATGTAGTAGCATATCAATGTTAGAAAAGAAAAACAATTACATTCTCGTAGCCTTATAATTAATCCACATAGGATGTGGAATTTTCATTTCTCTTTATCATCCATTTTTTAGGTTCTTTTCTCTTTTCATGCGTTGTTTGAACAACTCTTGTGCTTTCAATCTTTGTATCAGATATTGATTCTTGATTAACTCCCATTATGTAGTCATAGACCATATAAAACTATAGATTTGTTTTTGTTATTCTGATCATTAAAGTCAACAGCCATTACTATTAAATTTTAAAAGCTCTAAAAAAGGTTTGGTGTAGTTGAAATACTTTATTAGGAAAACTCAAAGTCCAGCCCCAGATATATGTGTGTGTGTGTGTGTGAGAGAGAGTGTGTGTGTGTGTGTTAATAGGTAACCAATCAATAACCTGAAATGGTTTTATTTTCCAAGAACAAAGCAAGGTCCAAACAATAACCCAAGAAAACACAACAAAATATGACTATTGCTAAGATATAAGCAAATTTAATATTTTTTTATATAAATTGGGAAAGGGGGATTCGAACCTACTTTTAGGCAGGGGATCATGCACCAACCAATAATCCAAATGCTTGGGTGCATTTTAATATTCTTGTTGGAGTAAATTTGCATTTGAATAAGAAGTTGGATGGTGTTGATCTTATCTTATCAATTGTTTGTTTATGTGATGAGATTTCTACCATCGATTCTCTTTCTCCTTCATTATGAAACACAATGACCATTGCCAAGCAATTATTGTTATAGTTTCTTTTGAAATTTACTATTGGATATAGGATCAAACTAATGATTTTTGGATAATTGAATCTACATTCATTTAGATAAAGTAGCCCAGATTGCTAGAAAAATAACAGAGGACTTTACAATTGTTAAAATTGTAGAAAAGAAACTGACAATGATGAACTGAAGTATCGAGAGATGAAGGAACGAAGAACAGTTGAAGAATTTGTAGAATCTTCATTTAGCTGAACTATCTACAAGAAAGCTATTTATAATAATTTGTTAAAAGAGTAAAGTAAAACTATCAACCTATCAAGAAATTACAACTAACCAACTATTTACTGTTGCAGTAACTTAGTAAAAAATTAAATTTTACAATAAATAAAAATGAGTCACGTGACTTTTATGTGACTCGTTCCATCAACTTTAGTTTTTGGACTTCAACAATTTCAGCCTTTCATTCATTAGACTTTTGCTTTTTATATCTCTATTTACAATCAATGTCTAATACCTCTCTCAAGATGAAATGTGTATGTTGTGCACATTCATCTTGCTGAGTAATCAATGGAATCCTTTGGTGATAAAGCCTTGGTAAAAAGATCTACAAGTTGTGTTTCTATTGAAACATATGCTGGCTCTATAATACTTGTAAGCATCTTTTCCCTAATAAAATGATAATCTAATTTAATGTGTTTCGTACATTCATGAAATACAAGATTTCTACTAATGTAAATAGCAGATTGACTATCACAATACAACCTTACTGCATGTTTATGACAAATTCTAAAATCTTCCAACAAAGTTTTTAACCATATAATTTCACAGGATGTAGTTGCCCGTGGCACGATATTCAAATTCAGCAGAACTACGAGCAACAATAGACTGCTTTTTAGATTTCCAACTAACCATGGAATCTCTAACAAACACAACATATCTTGTGACAGACTTGTGAGTATTTGGATAGCCTCCTTAATCACTATCTAAATAAGCATGAATTTAAATAGCAAAATGTGAACTCATCAAGATTCCTTGTCTAAAAGCTCCTTTCAAGTACCTTAATATTCGAAATGCTACTAAAAGATGTTCATGTGTAGGCTTATCCATGAATTGTGAAAAATCCTGCACAGCATAACTGATATATGGCCTTGTGAATGTTAAATACAATAACTTTCCTACCAACTTTCTATAAATTGTAGGATCTGACAACTTATCTTCCTCTGTAGCCCTCTGTAACTTATGGTTATAATCCATAGGAGTTGATATTGGTTTAGTACCTAACATGCCATACTCTTCAAGCATATCCAAAGTATATTTGTGCTGACAAATCGATATTCTTTTAGGTGAACTAGTAATTTCTAGCCCCAAGAAATATTTGACTATGCCAAGATCCTTTAGTTTGAATTGTGAGTTCAAATATTCCTTTACACTATCAACCAACTAATTTGATGTACTATAAATAGCTATGTCATCTACATAAAAAAGAACTTGTTAGTATAAGCCCTACAAGCCAATCTATGATTGTATGGGATTTGTAATTTTGAGATATTCATGTATAGTATTTTGTTATTCATAATAACATTGAGGTAGTTCTTTATCCATAAGTTTGTGATTTAATTACTTTTTGTACTTATGTAGATAAATCCCATGGAACTATATATGCCTTGTAAAGGAATTGTATTAGGATACAATTATGAGATCCTTATGCATTAAAGCAATTCCTAAAAGTTCTTGATCATTATACTATTGAGACAAGGCATCAATAATGCTCAAAGATTGGCACATGTTATGTTCCTTACTTGTGAAGTAAGAAATCGTTTTCATAGGTTAAAATATAGAGATACTTAGAACTAGCATGTGGGTGCTTGCCATGAGAGATCAAGTTCACTGAACATGACCCGCCATGAGAAGTGCATTTGGTACCTCACTCAAGTGTCTATGCAATACTACTCATTTGTCAGTTATGTAACTACTCCCTAGACTTGAGACACCAAGTTGTTTTGTATGTGGAGTACTATGCTTTGATTTCATCCTTCTGAGTGCTTAATCAAGGATGCCAAAATAAGATATTTTTTAGTATAGTATGAAGCATATGAAGGCAAATGAGTAGTCAAGATAGGAATCATCACCCCAAGTGATTCAAGGGGAAATATCTCATTAGTTCTTGATTGACATTAGCTTAATCAAATTCTTGGCCAAGGTAATTAGGAGATTATGAAATGAGTTTCATAAGTCTCCATAAAACTAATGATCTAACTGCAAGAATAAATATGGAGATCAATAAGAGTAGGCACTACACCAAGCTTTTATCATCTTCGAGATATGATGAGGGAATAAATTACACTGAAAAACTATACACTGAAATGATGTCAAAGAATCCTTTGACTCTCATAATAATTGGGTGGCTATGATGCATTGCTAGATGCCAATCATGGTCTATAAAATTGAATTAGTTAATTTAAAATTGAATATGATTCATTTAAATTAATTAATTAATAATATTATAATTCAATTTTATTGCCAACATATTAGGAACCTAATGGATCACATACAAAGGTTGCAATTTGGATTAAATTGAGAGTGGGATGATTTAAGTTAGACTTAAATCAAATTCTAGGTTTTAACTACTAGGGACCTAATTAAACGAGTTTAATTAGGTTTTGGTTAAATATTATAATTGTTATAATATTAAAGACTTATTTTGTAAATTTTAATAAGTTAAACCTAGATATAAATATCACATTATAGCCACTTTTTTTTTGGAAGGAAACAAAAAAAAAGGTTTTTCTCTTGAGTGCTGCCATTCTTGAGAAGTTTATTTTTTATTTTTTGAAAACTTCTCCTTTGATTCTTTGCTAGAAATCAAAGAAGAAAAAGATGACAAATTATTGTCCACTTGCTAGCACAAGCTCGTGGCATAAAGCTCTCTTCTTGAGAAAGATTTGTTGTAATCGTGTGTACAATATTAGAGGCCAAGCGATTGAGTAACTAAGATTCTTTCACACAAAAGGTGTTCACGTTTTATCAAGAAAAGGATTCCATTTGATTACTATATCACTTGAAAAGGTACAATTTTTCTGATTTTACGTGGTGCTTAACTTTGCATTAAACAACCAAGGTGATCCAAAGGTAGGAAGCATGATTTTTATTTTATTTCAATTTTTTTATTTCGTTGCGTTGATGCTCTAATCATGCCGTTCCTAGCAGCACTGTCACAAAATTTCCATCTGTTGTTGACATAATGAACAAGGAATACTCTGAAATAGATTGCTTGAAGCCATACCTTAAAAGAGAAACAGTGAACTTGGCATTCCACTGCCTGAAAGCTTGCTTGAGTCCATATAGAGACTTGTGCAGCCTGCAAACCAGCTTTGAATCAGATGAATATGAGTGCTCCCTCTGTATTGAATAATCTGGAGGTATTTCCATGTAAACGTCCTCTTCAAGATCTTCATGAAGAAAAGCATTATTGACATCAAGTTGTCTCAAACACCATCCTTGTGCTATAGCCATGGCCATGGAAACTCTAATTGTAGTTTGCTTAGCAACATGACTGAAGGTTTCTTGATAATCAAATCCCTCAATTTGGCTATAACCCTTTGTTACTAAACGAGCTATATATCTTTCCACACTTCCATTAGCCATCATTTTCACTTTATATACCCATTTGCAACCAATGGTATGACAATTTGGGGGTAGAGGTACAACTGACCATGTTTTGTTACCTTCTAAGGCTTGTAATTCAAGAGCCATAGCATTTTTCCAATGAGAATGCTAAATTGCTTGATGATGAGTCAGGTTCATGAATTTGCAAAAGGAAAGAATAAAGGTCTTATGAAAAGATGACAATTTTTTATTGGACAAGTAGTTTGACATTGGATGTGTCGTAACGTGCTGGTCCAACAACCCGACCGCTAGATGTAGGCGAAAATAAAGTGGTTTAGGAGTCGCCACTAATCTTTTTTATCTAGGTGTGATTGGTCACCTATTAACCCGATTCTAATCGACGAAGTCCTAAATTAATTTTAGGTCCGTCGAAAAAACGAGAACTGATCCATGTTTTTTTTTTTTAGAAATGAGTTCGGGAGTGCGGTTACACACGGAGAAGGGTTAACACCTCCGTGGCGCCCGTTCCACGAACGGTACCATTTAATCTTAAGTTATCCTATTATAGCCTACTTTTGATTTAATCTCTACTTATTAACTAATTTTTTATTAAATTGGCCGATTGATTTTTTTATATTTGGTTTTACGTATGCACATGATGCAAGCGTAAAATGATGTCATGACTTGTTTATTTTAAATAATGGGGTCGACAATTTTTTATTGGAAAATCATTCGAAGACCATCCCAACGCTTTGGTGAAGTCTCAAAATTTTTCTCACCTAGAGATATCCCCAGAAAAACTCGTCTCTACAAGCTCCTTGGAGAAATCCCATCATCGAAATTTTTGCACCATTAACAAGATAAATGTGGCATGCTATGACAGGATAAAATGATAATATCTACATGCACGCGTTTATTAACTTAGGTGGTTCATAATTCATGTAATACTATGTTTAATAGTTTAGGTGATTTATTGCTTTATTTATTAATGTATATTATTTTTACAATGATTATTTGAGTTAATAACTATTAGAGTATGGAGTTCGGATTTATCCCGACGCTTCGGTGAAAATCCGTTTTAAACTCCACACCTAAGAAATCTACTCGAAAGAGGCTACTCTTTACCATTTTTAGGTGAAATTCTATCATCGGATCACTTAAAATAATTATTTTATTTTTTTAATAATTATATTTACATCATGTATTTTATTTTATTTTTATTGCTATTTTTATTCATTTATTGATTTTTTAGACCAAACCTAAGAACTCTCATAAATATGAATATTGATCCCAATTATAATATATATATATATATATATATATATATATATATATATACATTTACTATTACAACCATTATCATCTCTTTTTATTTTTTTTTGTATTTTTTTTCTTTTGTTCAAATATTTGTTTATATCTATTTTTTATCAAATATTTACCCATATTTTCATTTATCACTCTATATTTTATTGTTATTTTTCTACTTTTAAATATCACATAATCTCTTCATAATATATTTTTTGTCTTAATTAAATTATCCTTATGCTCCTAATAATATGTCTTTAACATAAACAATTGAGCCACCACAATGAACAAAAAAAAACATTAAAGTAAAAGGCATGCAAGTTGAATCTTACCTTGTGTAGGTTTAGATTAACTCAAAAAGGACAAAATTATGTGGCCAAGGCAAGCCACCAAAGGTACAACAACATGCACCATTTGATGCATTAGAATTTCTCCAAAAACTGCAGTCAAAAGCTCCCTTTTTGTTACAAATCTCTACCTCTTTTCTCTTTTTTCTTTTTCTTTTTCTTTTCTTTTTTTTTTCTTTCTTCTTCTCTTTCTCTCCTTTCCTTTCTCTCTCCCCGCTGGCTTCTTCTTTCTTTTTCCTCTTTCTTTCTTTCTCATTCTCTTTCTCTCATTTCTCCCTGCCGGCATCTCACCCTTCTTCTCTTCTCTCTTCCTCTTATCTCTACCGCCACAGATCAGCAGATCTACCCCTCAAAATCTCGATCCAAATCTCTTTTTTTTCGCCGTTGGTATACCAAATCTGAAAATCTTGGCTTCCACTCTCCTTTAGCGGCGCTCTAAAGATCCAACTCCTCCCTAGAAAACCCAAAACACCCTTCACCGGATCTAACTAACTTTTTTTTTATTTGTGTTATGTTTGTTTTGATTTTTGATCTTTTGTTATTGTGGCTAGGGTAGTCTGTTGGTAGTTTAGGATTTTTGGTGGTTGATTTGTGGTTTTGGTTGTTTGAATCTGGTTTTTTTTGTTCTTGAATCGGGTTTTTTTTTTTTTCAAATCCCCTTCCTTTCAAAATCTTTTTGGTTCTTATAGAGTGTAGTTGTCCAAATTTTGGACAATCAGAGAGGGTAATCGTGCTTTTCAGCATGGATCTCGGATGGGTGCCTTTTAGTCAAAAACAAATCTGCCAGAAGTGATCTTCAAATCCAGACCGTCGGAGGAGCATTTAATGCTCCGTATTTTGTTGACAATGGAAGCAAAACGTGTTTCAGCCTCTTTTTATTTTTTTACTTTTATTTTTTATTTTTATTATATTATATCATTATTTATTTTTATTTTTGTTATTTTTATTTTTTATTTATTGAATGAATGGGTGTCTACAGGATGTGAAGTAGAACATTTTAAGCTTGAAGGTAAATTAGTGTGATATGCCTCTAAGTATTTTGGAGTATGTCTGATTCTGGAGCTTTTTCTAGTTAAAGTAATATCAGATGAAACATGAGTAGGATTTACTTGAACATGTTCAACAATATCAACAGAAGTATTTTCAACAAAAGCAAGATTATTTTGAACATGCTCAACATTATCAAAAGATGAAATGGACAAATCTGGAACTAAATAATTTTCCAAAGAGACATCATTAGAATTTGAAGGGAATGGAACTTGTGAAGACACTACTTAAAATATCAGAATTAACAAAGAAATGATCAAGAGTAGAAACAGGTGCTTGATGAAATGAAGAAATATGATCATCATGATTCAAATTCAAGAAAGGAAACACATGCTCAAAGAAAATGACGTTCTTGGAAATTAAAACTTTATGAGCATTTACATCATATACCTTGTACCCTTTAACACCACTAGGATATCCCAAGAAGACACATTTGGTAGCTTTTTTATCAAATTTCTTTCTATGTTGAGACAAGGTGGAAACAAAACATAGACAACCAAACACTTTAAAATGGTTTTATGTAGGCAGAGTATGGTACAACAACTCAAATGGTGTCCTATTTGAAAGAATTTTAGAAGGCATCCTATTTATAATATGTACTGCAATCAAAGCAGCATCACCTTAGAATTTTAAAGGACAATGTGAATGATAAAGTAAAAACCTAGCTACTACCAAAATATGTTGGTGTTTTCTTTCCACCAACCCATTCTGCTCATGTGTTTCATTACAAGACAAATGATGAATTATTCTTGTTTTTGCATAAAAATCATTCAATCTAAATTCCAGTCCATTATCTAATCTCAAAACCTTAATTGATGTTTGAAATTGATTTTGAACTAATTTTTGAAAAAAAGGAATGATACTTGACACATCTTACTTGTATCTTATAAAAAATATCCAAGTAAATCGAGAAAAATCATCAACAATAGTAAGAAAACATCTATGACCAGATAATGTAGGAACTTCACAGGGTCCCCAGATATCTACATGAATAAGATCAAAAGAATTCTTTGAACTTTGAACATGGACTAGAAATGGGAGTTTTCTTTGTTTTGCCATAGGACATACTTCATAAAGCATATTATTGAACATTGTATGTCTAAAAACTGTATGTGCAACACATTTATTCTTTCCACAAGTGCATGACCTAATCTAAATGCCACAAGTCAAAAGGCATTAACGTTGTAGTACAAACATTGTTTTGAAAAGAATTACAACCATTAATATCTGAAATAGTTGAAGAGTTAACTAGTTTTTCAAGATTGAATTTGAATAAATCCTTTTCATCATTGTTATTCTACATGATATATAGTCCTGAGTATACTTTAGCTACACTAGTAACTGTCTAAGAGGCAAAATCCTGAATCATGTAGATTTTATCAGTGAAGAATACAACATTTAGTTATGAATCAGTGAGCTGAGAAACTGATATCAAATTGAATTTAAAACTGGGTACATAAAGGACATTTTTCAAGACGAGTAATGAAGTTACTTTTACTGTACCAATATGTGAAACAAGGGCTTTTGTATTATTTGGAAGCTGAACATAATGATTGAGAACAAGTTTAGCATAAGTGAAGTTATTTAAGGTACAAGATACATGATCTGTTGCTTTTGTGTCTACAATTCGAGAATTTTCTTAAGTATGAAAATATTCACAAGTTTATATCTAGTAGGAAGATTATTACTTGTATTGAAGCAAGCAATACCAAAAATAATACTTGTAAAAAAAGAATTTACTAGGGAATGTTTGGTCTGCTAAGAACTTGTTGAAGGATTGACTACTGTAGAATTGATTAGAAGACTCTAATCATCATTAACATTCAAACCACTCTTATTGAGAAGACTCATTAGCTTATGAACTTGCTGCCTTTTTATGGATATTCATGTCAGTGATTTAACACTAGTACTTAAACATTCAACTTCATTTTCATGATCATACTGTAGCTTTTCTGTGTCATTTACAGTTCCAGTAGCAATATGATTCACAGCAAATTTCCTTTTCTTAAAACTAGCTCATTTTCCTTTGGTTAACTTGAAATCATTAGGACAACCAATTATTTTATAACACCTTTCCTTGCTATGACCTTTTTTATTACAGTGCGAACATATAATGTCTTTCCTAGGCTTCTTTTTCCCTTCTGATACAACTGCCATAGCTGCTGAAGATTCCAAAACTGGATGAGCCTGAATTAACAGATTTTTCTGAGTTTCTTCCCTTAAGACTAGGCTATAAACTTTATCTAAAGGTGGAATACGATCCATTAAGATAATTTGAGACTTGATTCCTGAATATGTATCATTTAACCCATTTTAAAACCTGAAAGTCTTATCCTATTGGTACTGTTCAGTATATTTTTTAAAACAATTTAGATTACATTTCCCACATTCACAACTTGGTAGGGGTCTAAAATTCCTCATTCCTTCCCAAATGCCTTTCAACTTAATGAAATAGGCATGTACAGATCTAGTACCCCGTGTAACATTACCTAGTGTATATTGCAAACTGCACACCTTAGTATCACCCGACTGTGTAAAATTCTATTTTTATGTGTTTTAAATTTCCATGGCATTATCCATATATAAGATTGTTGAGGCTATTTGTGTAGTAATTGTCGTAACGTGCGAGTTCGGAAACCTGACCGCTAGACTTGGAGTGATTTGAGAGTCGCCACCAATTTTTTTTTTCTAGGTGTGATTGGCCACCTGTTAAATTTGTTCTATTCGACGAAATCCTAAATTGATTTTAGATTTGTCGAAAGAACAATAAACTGGTCCACATATTTTTTAAAGTTGGGTTCGGGAGTGCGGTTATGCATAAGGAATGATTAACACCCCTATGACACCCGTTCCATGAACGGTACCATTTAATCATATGTTATCTTAACCCATTGATTTTATTCTTATGTTTCCTTAATTATTATTTATTTATTTCATCTTTTATTAGAATATTTTATTTCATTTTTACGGGGTTTAACATGCACGTGATGCAATTGTGAAATGCATGACATAAAATCGGGATAATGCCAAACGAAAATATTTTATTGAGTGTATTTTCTGAATCCGCCCATCATACTGATGGAATCCGAAAGTATTCTCTCACCTAGAGAAATACCTTAGCAACCTGCCTTTGCAAGTTGACTAAGTAGATCTCATCATCGGGATAGTAGTTAGTGAGTAAAAAAAAGTATTTTATGAATGTAAATCCTAATACGCATAGAAGTCTTTTGTTAAAGATATTTATCCGGACCCTCCCATCGTATTGGTGTAACTCAGAGGTATCTTTTCACCTAGGGAGTTTACCGATGAAACTCGCCTTCACAAGCTTTCTCAAAAAGTCCCATCATCGGGGTTTAGACCTGTACACAAAATATATCTATATGCCATGACATTTAACAGTGCAACCATGGTACGTGATGCACTTGTAATCTTAATGTTTTTTTTTTTACTTTATTATTTTTTCTTGTGAGCATATATTCCATGACTAAATATCTTATATTTACTTATTGTTCCATTTTTATTTGGTTATGTATTTTGCCATGTAAGAGCTTATTTATTTTACTGTATGAAATTTTTCAAAATCATATTTTTAGATTAAGTATTTTTTTATTTCATAATTGTTACTTGTTTATATGTATATTATCCATTCTTTTTTGTGCTATTATTATTGTTAAAATACTTATTGTTATCATTAAGGCCTTATTTCTTTTGTTTGTATATTGTGATTAATTGATCATTAAGTATGTATAGTTTTTTATTTATTTAAGATTAGGAACATCGAAATTTCAAATCAAGGCCCTCCCATCGTACTGGTGGAGCCTTAATTTGAATTTCGAACCTAGAAAAAATTAGCCTGGGATTGCAACTCCTCGCGTCCCGACCAATTATCCCATCATCAGTATTGGTTATTTATCATTCCTATACATTTTATTACTATGTATATTTTATAAATATATATATTTTTTCGTTGGCATTATTTTTTTTAAAACTAGAAAAAGGGCAGTATTTATGTAATTCAGAACGTTTAGCTAAAGCAACTAAATCATCATCATTCTTAATTAAACATCAATTCTAAGAACCCACCAAAATCACACAACAAATTTGAGAAGAATATAAAAGGATTTACCTTCGTGGGTCAAATTAACCCAAATAGTCAACCCAACCTGCAGTCCGTTCCAAAGCACCATCCAGCCCTTTTGTCCAGCAGTCTTTAGTGTGCCAAAATGGCGCCGTTTGAAGGAGTGAAAATGAACCCTTTGTGGGTCCAAAAACAGCGTCATTTCAAAGTTATCCAACCCTCACTACAAAACCCCTTTTTTTCTCATTTACTTTTCATTTTCTCTCTTCTAGTTCTCTCTCTAGCCGTTGGCTTCTCAAACCTCTCTCTAAAAGCTTTCACCTTTTCTTTCAACCAAAACACTCCCTTTTACTCCCCATCGGTAGCACTTCTCGGATGGTCCCACTTCCGCCGCCGGCTACTCGACCAGCCCTTTGTCTTTTGTTGCCCGAATCGGGCTTTGCTCCCCTCGTCGATGTCGGTCGGATCTCCTCTCTCCGCCTCTTTCTTTTCACCGGTGGCAAGCTCAAACCCCTTTTCTCCTAGACGACGACAAACCCAGCTAATTTCCTCCTAATCGGAGGCAGTAGAAAACCTTAAACTTTCTTTCTTTGTCTGGCAGCAAACTTACAAACCATATCTCTTTTCCCACAACCGGCGGTACTAAAACCCCCTCCAAAGTTTCCCTAAAAACAAGCTACCAACCCCCCAAATGAAACCATTTTCCTATTCCCCATTTCATTCTATATTTTTTATTTTTTATTTTTTATATATATCTTGTGGATTTGTGGTTTTCGACTACTAGACTAGGAGTTTGATCTTTGCAGGTTGTTAGGGTTTTTTCTTTAGGGTTTTTGATTTCTCTGTGTTTTTGGGTTGCTAAGGATTCCTAGGGACTTTGATTGCTGATTCTCTCTAGTTTTTTGTTCTGAAAATTTTTTTGTCTCCTTTCATCATTTTGAAGCCCCCTTTTAAGAACTAGATTGTTCAAAAATTTGGACAATCTAGAGGTGAAATCAAATCATGCTCTTCTGAGCATGATTTCACAAGGCTCTAGCAAACAGAAAGGGTTGGTAGTTGGAAGTGACCACTCCTCCTCAAATCTGGCTACCTTTATGGGGCATTCATGTCCTGTAATGATGGACTGGGGAAGGGGTTGAGCACACGTTCAGTCCTTTCCTGTTCATCCATTTTTTCCCTTTTTTTAAATTCATTTTTTTTATTATTTTTTATTATTTTATTATTTTTTTAAATGAGTGTCTACAGTAACAGACTCCAATATTCAAGCCACAAATAAGTTATTACACATTTTCTATTGTTCAAACAGAGAATCTGTAGGTTTTGGCTTCAATATAGTACCATTGACAAAATCAAGTTTATTCCTAACAGACAATGCAAATAAGAATTACCTACACCAGGGTAATTGTCTGCAAACAATTTAGTGTTTATCATCAATGATCAGGATGATCATTGTGATGCAGGTAAAATGGTGATTGGGGATTCTCAAATCCTAATGAAACATTATTTCTTGGATTCATTGTGTTTACCGTGGGCAAACCCTTAAAAGAAGACGAGACAGATTTATCATTCACCATTGATATCAAAACTCATAAAGCAACAAATCAAGAAGGAGAAAAAAAAAAGCTTTGAAATCTGCAACTAAGACTTGATACTGATTGAATATCAAGCAAGGTAAAAAAAAAAAAAACTTGCCTCAACTAGAGTTGATCACAACAAGATCACATGAAGATCACATGGCTCTGATACCAAGTTAAAATTGAAGAAAAGAAACTAACAATGACGAACTGAAGTATCGAGAGATGAAGGAACGAAGAATAGTTGAAGAATTTGTAGAATTTTCATTCAGCTGAACTATCTACAAGAAAGCTATTTATAATAGTTTGTTGAAAGAGTTAAGTAAAATTGTTAACCCATCAAGTAATTACAACTAACCAACTATTTACTGTTATAGTAACTCAATAAAAGATTAAATTTTACAATAAATAAAAATAAGTCACGTGACTTTTATGTGACTTCTTTCATCAGCTTTAATCTTTGGACTTCAACAATTTCAGCCTTTCATTCATTAGACTTCAACTCTTTATATCTCTATTTACAATCAATGTATAATAACAATCATTTATAGATAACTCATTTGTTAACCTTGTTGTCTTTGTTAAAAACTATTGAACCTTGTTGTCTTTGTTAAAAACTATTGAACCTTGTCTCTTTTGTTAAAATTTTGGAATCTCGTTTTTAACTACCTTCTATACATATTAATTTTTAACAAACAATTAAAAATTCATCCAAAACAAATCTATAATTTGTAATAAATTGTCAAAACAATCAAGAAAATGAACTAAAAATTTTTGAACTATTCAAAAAAAATTCAAATAAGATTTTATTCTTATATTACATTCAATCAAATTCAAGTATTTTTATTGTAAATCAAATAAGTCCTTATGACTAATAGTTGATTAACTGTCATTAGTCAAAATGTCATTTATCATTTTTTATCCACATGGTATTAATGTGGCATTGACATAGAGATTAGAAAATCCAATATGATCACCCGTCATGCTAAGATAGCATATCACGTCATCATTCACTATAACATGTTAACATGTCTAGTGTCTTCTCAGTCCTCTCATTCTCCACCCCAAGAATTTAAAAAAAAAAACGATAATATTTAAATGAGTGCCAAAACAAAGTCCTTTGACCCCCAACTGAGAAAAAAAAAAAGATGACTTAATTGAATGACAACCAAAACCTTACTTTTATGTATAGTTATAAATTATAAATATTGTACTTAGCCGTTTGTCGTTGACAAATATAATTCATGATAATGATAAAATTACCACATAACACGTAAATAATGACGTAAGTTTCATGAAATTATCCATTATTTAATCTCTTATTTTATTTATAAAAAAATTGTTCATGGATTATTGTCTTTATTTTTTCTTAAAATTAGTGATTAGTATAATAAGATTTGAATGGTAAAAAAAGAATTAAACTTATCATATTTGAAAGAAGATAAAATCATTTTCACAGGCTTTCCCCTTCCTTCTTCTCCCTAACTTGGATTGAGATTGGGCCATTTGGCCTTCACTAATTGATTTGGGCTAAGCACTACAATCTCTCTTCCTTTCCCCAATCACCACGCCCGAAAACAACTATCGGATCTTTGGGAAAAGTTTTGTCTGCCTTAATGTGCCTAAATTTACCAAAAAAACAAAAAAATGGGGTTTAGTGGGGGGAAGATTTGTCAAATCTCTTGAAAATGACAGCAGTGGCAAATTATTTGTCCAAACTCGTACAAGTTATTTAATTGTCTATTGAAAGAAGCATCAATCTGATTATAATATTATATACAATTGAAAGCTTGTTAAGGCTTTTTTTTTTTATAAAAAAGAAAAAGCTTGTTAAGGCTTTAATATTTAGTTTATTTAATGTGACAAATATCATGATGATCAGTGAGATTAGCAAATTCAACAAGTTAAAAAAAACGTGTAGCCCATAAATTGTTTTCTAATGCAAATAAAATGATGCAAACAGTGGTTCTTATCCTATTAAATAAATCGGAAGCGCAAATGCATAAGACTAGTTGTTGAACAAAGTTTTTTATAAACATTATTAGGGTTCTTAATTAATCCATTCTGTCCCATCCCTCTTTAATACAAATTGGCGTTTTTCATGCCTTACTTGTACCCCAACCTATCTAATACATAGATGAAGAAGAATTTAACATGGGAAAGTCTACACTATATATAGGTATCTTTTTGCAATTCAAATGGCAGTTTTTGTTAGGGAAAAACACTTATACAGTAGTATATATCTTTGGCTCAATGTCACTTAAATTGCCTGCCACTATACATTTTATAATGGCTATACGTTTATCACCTCTCCTAAACGCGACACAAGAGGCACAGTAATGGTTTATTGGAATATATGCCTTTGATTAAATTAGTATGATATTAAAATTTTCTTTAGATTTAGGAAAAAGTAACACTACATAATATATATATGTAGTTAATATTTGATTAGCTTTGTCTGCCTTGTTACATGGGCTCATTATAAACACTCAAGCATTTGTATTTGATGTATTATCATATCATGTCACTAATCAAGTGTGTTTAAAATCTTTACAAAGAAAACTAGTTATTCGGATAGCATAGTTAATTATGTTTACTAGTAATGTATAGAACTATATGACAGTTGACATGTTTATCATATTCTACATTACGATGTGTCATTAATTTTAAATTATAAAGATTGTTATATATAATTTAATTTGCTTTTTTTAGCTACAAGTTAATTTGTGGGAATTGAATTTTTGTAATGTTTCTCATTTTGTTCATTGCTTTAGAAATTATCAATAAAATCACTAAGAAGGGAATGGCATATATGCACTCAAGTAATATCACAGTTCAAAATTTTAAGCCAAAACACACGAATTGTGCAAAAATTCTATTTTTGGGATCTTAAAAAAATATCTTAGCAAACTTAATAATGAATGTATATATTTTTTGCTTGAAGAGTTAGTATTGAATTTCTTGAGTTTTCCTCAAATAAAAAAAAATGTTGATACAACAAGATTAATATGGACGAGATTCATGATCATTTGCTTTAAAAATTCAAAATTGTCTCATTAAAAAAAAAATGCCATAGTCGACACTCTTTTTCAACATTTTTATATGTTGAACACGATACGATGATCTATTAACAAGCAACACTTTGTAAACGAGGCAATCAGACAAACAACCACCTCAGGCCTCAGCAACTGGTCCTTCAATTAGTATTTGATGAGCCATAACCTCGTAGCCAATATGTTCCACTATTTCTGTATCAATGTCCTTCCCTTACTCCTCTTCGTAATTTTCCTTGTCAAATGGCTCCTTGCTTCACCAAGTACTGCAAATAAAAGCCTACCACCGTCGCCACCAAAGCTGCCGATTCTTGGAAACCTCCACCAATTGGGCCGCCACCCTCACCGCTCTTTAAGGTCAATAGCTCAACGCTATGGTCCTGATTTCATGCTGCTCTATTTTAGTAGCATACCTGCACTTATCATCTCCTCTGCAGATGCAGCCCGTACGATAATGAAAACACAAGATGTCATCTTCTCTGATAGACCCCAAACAGGCGCTGCTAAGAAACTTCTCAATCAGAACATGTCGACTGCTAAGAAACTTCTCAATCAGGACGCCAAGTATTGGAGGCAGTTGAGAAGCATTTGCAGGCTGCAGCTCTTAAAAAACAAGAGGGTTCGAACTTTTAAAACCGTCCGAGAAGAAGACATCTCTCTCTTCCTGGGAAAAAATAAAGATTCCTGTTTGTTGTCAGGGCCTGTTGATTTGACAGGAATGTTAATCGCTCTGATCAACGATGTGATATGGAGGGTGGCATTTGGGAGGAAGTACAGTGGGGTTGGAGTTGGGAAAAATGTTCCAGTTGATGCTTGGGGAGTTGATGAAGTTGTTGGGCACTTTCAAAATTGGGGATTTTATCCCCGTGGCTTGCTTGGATAAACCTTGTCAATGGTACACATTTTAAAACCGAGAGAGTTGCTAAATGGTTTAATAGTTTTCTGGAGAAAGTACTTGACGAGCATATGGATGGAATCAAGAGAGAAGGAAGTGGTAATGGAAGTCTTGAAAGGGAAGACCGGAAGGACCTTGTGGATGTTTTGCTTGAGATTCAAAAGGACATGTCTGGCTTGTCCCTTGGAAGAGATAGCATTAAAGCTGTTGTCCTGGTATGGAGTCTCTAGCAGCCTCTCCATTTTCTAACATGGAAACCGTTCTTATATTTTACTCCACACTAATGACCAACGTCTTTCCTAATTACCCTGGTGTAGTTACGTCTTTCCTAATTACCATGATGGAGTTACACTATTGATTCTCTTATTCAGGTGAAAACAACCAGTAAAGATGGTTCTGTTAACCTTTCAAATTATACGAGTTTTTGGTCGGATTCTTCGGTGTTGATCACTTGTTTCTTCCCTCACCCATCCCCTCCTTAAAGTGTCTCAAAGTTTTTGCAGGGCTAAATTGAGATTTTACATGATTTCGTTTAAAATTCGTTTCTTGTATGATTTGTTTTCCGGTAAACTGATACAACTGACAGAGTCCTAGAATGGGCAAGGACGGAGCTCTTGAGACACCCGAGAGTCATAAAAATATTGCAAAATTAGGTAAGGGAAATTGGCAGTGGCAAACCAAATATAACAGAAGACGATATAAACAGAATGGATTACTTGAAGGCAGTAATCAAAGAGACTCTTCGCTTACATCCCCCACTTCCGCTACTAGTTCCTCGAGTATCAACCCAAGATGTTAATATAAAGGTCTATGACATAGAAGAACGAACACTGGTAATTGTAAATGCTTGGGCAATTGGAAGAGACCCAGTCCATTGGAATGAACCTGAGGAGTTTCGACCAGAGAGATTCTTAAACAATCCTATAGATTTCAAAGGGAATGACTTTCAATACACACCATTCGGAGATGGCCGGAGGGGTTGTCCTGGAATGGCATTTGCAATGGCTATGAATGAGATTATCTTAGTCAACCTAGTCCACAAGTTTGATTGGTCATTGCCTGGTGGAACAACAGGGGAGGATTTGGATATGACTGAGACTACAGGCATTGCCATCAATAGAAAAGTTCCTCTCCCCGCTGCTGCAACCCCAACTTCCTACTAGTGGCAGTCCAAGCTGCAGGACTGTATACCTTTAAAATAAAATCCAAGTGACATGAAATAATTAGACTGAATTCAAATCCAGTACTAGTCGTATTTTGGGCATGGCTCATTCTAATTTCTAATTAATTGAACTGAATAAAGCATGGTGGTGCAGCTCGTGTTTATTTCTAAAGTTGTTTTTACCTTACAGGAAAAGCCTATCATCCTTTGTCATGAAACTAATGGGTTGCAATTCTTTTTTCTTTTTTTGAAAGGTAATGAGTTGCAATTCTTAATTTCATATCTTAGCTATACTAATAAAGTTTTCAATTATAAATTTACAAATTAATAAAATTCAAATGATAATTTAATTACTATGAAACATATTTATGATGGAATTGTTTTTCCCTTCTAAGTTTGATACATGGTTGTGGTTTCAAGAAATTCCAAATTAAGGGTGGAGAAAATTAATGTTTAGTATCCCTTTTTTCAAGAGATAATCTTATAGTTGCAAAAGTTCAGAAAATTTACCTTTCTATAAAAGTTTTGACACGATATTTAAAAGTGAAAAGTATATAATTTTAAAATGAGTTAAACTATTAGTTAGTTCGTGAATTATTTAATTCAATCTCATTCTATGAATATTTAAATTTAATTTGTTATTATCTTATAGTTACTCAATAAATGAGTGAAGTCGAATTCTTGTACTACTCGGCTCAAATGATTTATGAGCTAGTCGAATTTCAATTTTTTAATATTTACATATATAAATAAAAAATAAAGATAGTAAGTGAAATCAAAGACATATAATGTCTATTTTGTTGATTTCTTAAGAAAAATTATTGCAGGAAAAGGTTTTGAATTAATTTAACAATCAATTAGTTAGTATTTAATTTAATAAAAATATTATAAATAAAGGAAAAAAATTTAATAAATCATCAAGGAAATACATATCATTCAATATATTCATTTTGGAGTTTGTTATATATAAAATAATGATAATGATGATAATACTTTTTGGCACAATATAAATTGCTGCTGAGTTCCTAAAAGAAGTTGAACTGAACCCCAGAATATAGATCGATACATCGAGTTTTCTACACTTTTTAGAGCGACATAAAGTCTATTTCATGTCATGTCCATTGTTTTTCTCCATGCTAGACTATTTTCTTTTCAGGGAACAATTGCAATTTCCCCACTTAGTACTTTATGCCTCTAACCCTGACGGCCTCACCCTGTAGAACATTAGAGCCCTCGGAGCTTCTTTATCGACTCTTTGGGATTTCTGTAGTATAAAGCAGCTGGAAATTATAGTAGAAGTATTCTTACATGACATTAACAACTGATATCATCCCTTGACTCTAGCAACGGATGTGCTAATTAAAACTAGTTTGTGTGCACAACCAAGTAGTTTAATGTTTTTGAAACTTTACTTAACCATTGTTTTTGTTCCAGAATTTTTAGCTTTACTTTCACACTAAATGAAGTTGATGTCTTCTTTCATTATAGGATACGTTTGCAGCTGGTACTGACACTACAAACACAGTCCTGGAGTGGGCAATGACAGAACTCTTAAGGCACCCAAAGATTGTGAAAGAACCGCAAAAACAGGTCAGGAAAGTTACCGGAGACAAATCAGACATATCGGAGGATGATCTGGATGAGATGCACTACTTTTTTTTTTTGAAAGAATGAAATGCACTACTTAAAGGCTGTGAGCAAAGAGACTCTACGTTTGCATCCTCCAGTTGCATTGCTAGTTCCAAGAATATCTACTAAAAATGTCAAGATTAAGGGCTCTGACATTGAAGGAGGAACTCAAGTTATTATCAATGCTTGGGCAATTGGAAGAGACACCAAGTCGTGGGATAAACCAGAAGAATATCTTCCAGACAGGTTCTTGGAACATTCCATAGATTTCAAAGGCCATCATTTGCAATTGATTCCATTTGGTTCTGGAAGGACGTCTTGTCCGGTCATCCTATTTGCAATGAAAATAAATGAACTCTCCGCAAATCTTGTGCACAAGTTTGATTGGTCACTGCCTGGTGGAGCGAATGAGAAGGATTTGGACATGAGTGAAACCTTTAGCATTACCACACACAGAAAATTAATCTCCTCTAGATTATCCTACTTGTTGTCAACAATAAAGGATGAGAACCACAAGACTTTGATATCTCAAAATATCGTCACACGTTTTTGGACGAAAGATTACGAAATTAAATCAACCAATAATATTGGAGGGTCAAAAGCACTGAAATGAACTCTAATGGAAACATGCGAAATATCAATTCTGGAAGTCTCTCCAACTTCAGAAATATAAAAAAATCACCATGGCTATTTTGTTCCTTACTGTCACGTAACGACATTTCAACACCTTTGCAGCCTGACAAGACGTCCACGGAACAAATTCTTGTGGTTAGAGAAATTTGTACACCAAACTAAGGCCAGTGGCAAGATCCCCACCACGGAATCAGCCTCCACAAGTGGAGTACCGGAAAACGTGGCTCATTCGCTATTTTTCGAACAGCGGAAAAATACCGACCAAATTAGAAAATGGCAGTGAAAAGGGACAATAAGGCACAGCTTATAGATATATGTTTCTCATTCCATACAATTAATTTATAGCACGATAAATACCCTCAGTCCCCAAGAAGATGTTGAATTGAAACTCAGAAGGGAGAAAGTTATGTCGAAATTTTTGCAATTTTCAGAGCAAGATGAAATCTTTTTCCTGTCATATCCCTGGTTGTTCGCCATTCTAGCCATTTTCTTCGTAGTCCTACTCAAGCATATTTTCAATCCTTCCACAAGCAACGCAAAGCTAGCATTGCCACCGTCTCCATCAAAATTTCCAATTTTCGGAAACCTCCACAATATTGGTTTGCAACCTCATCGGTCACTCCGTGCCTTAGCTCAACGGTTTGGCCCTCTCATGCTGCTTCGCCTTGGCAGTGTGCCAGTACTTGTTGTATCCTCTTCTGATGCTGCCCGTGAGATCATGAAAACACATGATCTGACATTCGCAAACAGACCGAAATCAAGTAGCTCCCAGAAGCTTCTCTACGATTATAAAGATGTATCATCCGCACCTTATGGTGAGTACTGGAGGCAAATGAAAAGCGCATGCGTGCTACATTTTCTAAGTAACAAAAGGGTTCAATCCTTTCGCGTTGTAAGAGAAGAAGAAACCGCTCTCATAATTGATAAGATTAAAGAGTCTAGTTCTTCTGCTTTGCCAGTAAATCTAACTGAAATATTTGCTATGCTGACAAACAATGTTATCTGTCGAGCCTCCTTAGGAAGAAAGTACAGTGAAGGGGAAGGTGGGAAGAAGTTTAAGAAGCTTTTGTGCGAGTTTGGTGAGTTGTTGGGCGGTTTCAATGTTGGGGACTATATTCCATGGCTTGCGTGGGTAAGCCGTATCAACGGATTGGAAGCGAAAATGGAGAAAGTGGCTAAGGAGTTTGATGCTTTTCTGGAAGGAGTGGTTGACGAACACATGGACCGGTATAAGAGGGGGCATAATGATCATGACGATACCAGGCTTCAACATGAAGAGCAAAAAAGCTTTGTGGATGTTTTGCTTGAAATTCAGAGGGAAAACACGGTCGGCTTTCCCCTTGAGAGAGTTAGCGTTAAGGCTCTTATCTTGGTAATCACTTCACCCTCTTCCAAACCGCACCACCTAAAAATGGAAAAACAAAGCAAGAAACAGGGCAAAATTATATTCATTCTTGCAACTTTATTAATACTTTTTAAAGCGATGATCTTCAGTACTTCCCTCTCCTAAATTAGAAGACAGTTGTTTTCTAGTATAAAGGGCAGATAAAAGAGGTGTTACTTTAAGAAGTGTTGATTACATTCATACCTTAATTTTCTCTAGCAACTTAATCTGCTAGAACATGTTTACTTCATGACTTTCTTTAATTATGCACCAACTAGTATAATTATTTTGAAACTAACTTCATTCCTTTCTTTTTCAGTTTCAACGTTTTAGCTTCACACTGAAATGACTTATTGAATTTTTTTTTCCCTTGATAGGATATGTTTGCCGCTGGTACTGACACTACATACACAGTCCTGGAGTGGGCAATGACAGAACTCTTGAGGCACCCAGAGATTATGAAAGAACTGCAAAAAGAGGTCAGGCAAGTTTGCGGTGACGAAACGTACGTATCGGAGGATGATCTGGATAAGATGCACTACTTAAAAGCTGTGATAAAAGAGTCTCTTCGTTTACATCCTCCAATTCCATTGCTAGTTCCAAGAATATCTACAGAAGATGTCAAGATCAAGGGCTATGACATTGCTCGAGGAACTCAAGTTATTATCAATGCTTGGGCAATCGGAAGAGACCCCCTGTCGTGGGCGAAACCAGAAGAATTCCTTCCGGAGAGGTTCTTGAACAATTCCATAGATTTCAAAGGACATGACTTTGAATTGATTCCATTTGGATCTGGAAGGAGGATTTGTCCAGGTATCCTATTTGCAATGAAAATAAATGAGCTCTTCCTAGCGAATCTGGTGCACAAGTTTGACTGGTCATTGCCTGGTGGAGCAAAGGAGGAGGATTTAGACATGGGTGAATCCTTTGGCCTTACCACTCACCGAAGATATCCTCTTATAGCTATTGCAAACCCATCTTCTTTCTAGCGGAAAGGTATTCTTTGTTTACTTCTTATTTGTTGAAAATAGGCCTTGAAGCAGGCTATTTGCTTATCTTAAGTTGAACGGCTGCGCTTTTCCTTGAAGCAGATTTTTATCTCCTGCCTTTTGCGTTTCGAAATAATGTAGGGTTTGGTATTAGGAGCACGTTCTTGTAGTATACTTAATTAAATTATATTACAATATTTATTTTATAATAAATTACTATAATATAAAATTATAATATAATTAAATTATAGTCAATAGATGTAATAAGATTATAATCTAAAATTAATGCAATCAGTTTGCATTGCATTCTATAATTTTATTAAACTTATTTTTACCTTTTTAACTTCGTTATTTTATTAAAAACATTTTGCAATATTATAATTTATTTTTTATATTGATTTCGAGGGATATCTATTTATTACTCTAGCCATTCTTTGTTGGAAGGTTGATGGTGATTGTCAATAAAATTTATATTATCTTTTAAAAAAAAAATTTTAATAAAATATATAAGATTATAATAAAAAATAAAAATAAAATATATGACATTAAAAATATATTTAAGAGATGATATTGTATTAAAAAATAATAATAAAAAAATACAAGTATATTAAACTTTCATTTTAATAAATAGGGATAATCTAAAAAATTAGCATTACATTCACAGTAAAATACTTGTAAATCAAATATTGCAATGTTATTTTTTTTACAATTACATTATCTATAATTATATTACATTATAGAATACCAAATGTCACTTAAATACTTAACGTGAATACTTGTTATCCAAAGTGAAAAAGAAAAACACGGATTCACACACACACACATGTATTGATTCAAGACTTGCACAAATGACATGACGCTTATTCATTGGTCACAAATCCTATAGATATCTTATTAATGTTAATTCTAATTAACACAACCACTTGTTATTTTACAATGAATTTTCATCTTTCAGTTTTTTTTTTTAATTCATTTATGTATCATAAAATTAGGTGTAGATATGAGTATGGCGGAGTGATAGTGTTAATGTTAATTTAAGAGTTATTAAGGGTTTAATGTTCAAATATTCTTTTTATCTTGGTATAATATCTAAAAAAGTCTTTAAATTATTCACAAAAATTCAAATAACTTATAATTCTTTTATTGTACGATCAAGTTTTTATACTTTTATTTTAAGCTAAATAAGACATTTTACGTCAACATTACATGAATATAAAATAACAAGTGACATTTTAATTAATTATGATTAATAATAATTAATAAACTATTAATTATAAAAACTTATTTAATTCAAAATAAAAATATAAAAACTTAATTAATTAAATATAATAAAATTAAAAACTTTATTTAAATTTTTTTTAAAATGTTGTGAAAATTTTTTGAGTATTAAATTTTTTGAGTATTTTGTTTGACTTACAAATGAGCGTAGTGAAGGAGAAAAGTAATGACAACTCGATTTGGCTGATGAGCTATCTACCCTTCTTTAAAAAAATTGGAGTCTAAGTTTCAACTCTCCACTGTCATCTCATACTATAAAAAAAAAAAAAAGTAAAGAAATCAAATCAAAAGCAGTAACTGACAGGTATATGGAGCTGTTGGCTATTGGCTAAAACATTGACTTGAAGATCCCATTATTTTCGTTCTGTCTTAATCCTGGACGGTAATCTCTTGTCGCCATGGAATTACCACCAATAGTTAAAATGGAGGCCCACTCCACAACTTGAGTGGACGGAGTTAAATTAGTACTTGTAATGAAAGCAACGATTCGGCGAGGGCTGCCAATGAATTTTTTTTTTTTTTAATGTGTTTTTATCAATCTTGGTAGTTCATATGTTATTTCAAGTCTTTTACTTGATGCAATAGATTTTTCATGATATATTGATGTGGCCCGATCATTGAAAAGTTGTACACTCACAAAAGATGGCACAGAAAGTCATGGTCGATGTGAAATATGAATCCAAATCCTAGACTAAAAACAAAAGAAGCAAACATACATGTTCCTAAGCAAAAAGATGAGCAAGCAGTGCAATGATAACAGTGACTCAGGCATAAGAATGATGCAAAAGCCCTGGCACAAACCAAGCACATAGAAGCAACCAAAGAGTGTTTTAGGTCCTTGGCGGTGCCAATGAATGTTTTAGGTCCTTAACAGAAAAACTTTAATTGATTTTGGCTTTTTTTGGAAGGCAAATGTAAGAAAAGGTTTCGTAGGAGAGCTGTGTATAGAGAGCTTTCCGTCAATGGCAGGAAGGTTTTCTGGTATCTTTGTCTTAGCTTCAGGGCCATTTGAGGCATGTAGTATATGTTGTTAAGGCTTTGAGGGATGTGTTGTTTCTTCTAGGGAGAGTTACTCTTTAATGGTACCCTCTCTTTTTAATAAAATCTACCTGATTTATCGACAAAAATAAATAAATAAGAGAAGGTTTTTAATTGGTAGTAATTTTTTGGTTAATAATATGTATGTCACGTGACTTTTGTATTTCCAATAATGTCCTCTTTGCATGATGTATAACCAAGTACTTAACCAACCAAAATTGAAGCCTATCTAATTAATCATCCTGTAGTGAAAATTTGACCACACAAAAAGGAAGATATTGGGCAAAATAGAAAAGAAAAAGCATTCATGATATTCACTTAAGGACAAATAATCTATTTTTTGCACTTTTAAGGGCATCAAACAAATACTTAAATGACCTAAAATGCCTAAGTAAATTGAATCTTAATGTACCACAAAAGTTATGCTATTCATGCCGCCTGTAGCCTAGACTAATAGCTCTCGCAAACATCACACAAGGCTTTTCTTGCAATCTTCCTTTCATGCAAACAAATGGTACGTTGCCAAGTTTATATAAAAAGAAAGCAGGTAACCTTACATATTCAGATATTCTAACAATTTCCACTTTCCAGAATTCATTTTAAGGAAGTTCACATTTTTGAAGTTGCTAATAGTAACTCCTAGAGCTGGGCAATAGGAATGCAGTCGATTCCATCCGCAAACTAGATCTCAAATTTTGTAACCATAGCCGTGAATGCAGTCATAGTAGTGTGGGGCAGATGCTGTAAAAGTAACAAAGCCTAAAATTGATCCACAAGGGAAAAGAAACAGGTTAGCATTGTCAAACAAACTGGCACCTCCACTTGCTGTGCAATTTCAATTACAGGTTGGTAAAGATTGTTGGAAACTCTCAAGAGTTCATGACAGTCACAGTTATTGCACTTTAACTATTTATACCTTTGAAAAAATTCTTTTAAACTTTTTTTTTAAAAGGTAAGTCTTTCATTAATCAATCAGGGAGTTGGATGTTCCCTGTTAATCTATACGAAACAGAATCCCAACTTTTGGGGAGTTATAACACGGACCCTACCATCATAACAAGCCAAAGGAGGGCAGCATTTGTTATACACACACATGGAACAAAAAACAGAGACTAACACCCAGGGAGCAAAAAGCACGGCTCAGCCTAGATTAACTATGCATCAACCAGACTTTAAACAAAATTTGCCTATATGGACAGTAATAGATTTAGCTTAAACTTATCACCTAAAAGAATTTAAAACAGTAAGTTTTCTCTTTACCTAAAGAAATAAGGCCAAAAAAAAAATGTTAACTCCTTTGCTGTCCTCCTGTCACAATCCTCTATAGTGATCTCTTGTCACCATGAGTAGGAGCGAAAGAACTCTGGGTAATATTTCCTGCAACAAGACAGAGGATCACTCGACAACTTGCGGAAAGCGATAACAACAGTTACTGCTATTGTAAGAAACTAATGACCACATTTCCTCAGCTTACGTTGCCAAACAAAAGTGAACAACTAAACTGACACGCGAGGTTTTGATTTTCTTGATGACTGCTTAGGTGATTGTTTGAATAAGGATGGTTTGGAAGTTGGCTAATGCCCTGTCTGCATGTTATTCAACCAAGTAATCAATCTCAGCTTAAGTTAACTCTCTTTGGTGAAAATTTATCAAGGGAAAAGAGAAGTCTTGCAGGATATCATAGCTAAAGGAACGGACATTATTTTGTCTTCAAGAAAGAGTAGGGAAAAAGTGAAAAGCACCCTTAAACTGATGGACCTGTTGAAATACTGGTTTGCATAGTGATCAAAGTAGATAAATTCAACTATCATTACGAGAGTGATAACTGATAGTACTTCTTTCACATGGTAATTTGACAACAATAAA
The DNA here is from genome assembly GCF_000208745.1 of Theobroma cacao. Lineage (NCBI taxonomy): Eukaryota > Viridiplantae > Streptophyta > Magnoliopsida > Malvales > Malvaceae > Theobroma > Theobroma cacao. Next base: position 25,088,494 of record NC_030852.1, read on the forward strand.
TTCATTGGTTAGAGAATGTTATAATTAAGTGTAACAAAAGTCAAGCACAAGTGGTAGAAAAAGTACCGTAAACAAGGAATCAGTCAGGTCACGCTTCTGAATATAACTGAATGTAACCTGTAGAGAAGTTTGTGTGTCATTCCCTCAATTCGTCAGAAAGAACTCCAATGGCTTCCCTTCAATGGCTCAAAGAAAGCTGCATTTCCTTCTTGCTATTTGCGTCCATCTTCCTTCTCATTCTCCTGCAATTTCTCCTGAAGGGAAAATCGAGCAAACGAAATCGCAATCTTCCTCCCGGCCCTCCAAAGTTACCAATCATTGGTAACCTTCACCAGCTTGGTAGCATGCCACACCTGTCCCTCCGCCGCCTGGCTGAAAAGTTTGGACCCATCATGTACTTACAACTAGGTGAAGTCCCAACTGTGGTAGTTTCATCAGCTAGAATGGCAAAGGAAGTGATGAAAACCCATGACCTTGCACTTGCAAGCCGCCCCCAGATCTTTTCAGCTAAACATCTGTTCTATGATTGCACTGACGTTGTCTTCTCCCCTTATGGTGCTTACTGGAGGCATATTCGGAAAATCTGCATTCTTGAACTACTAAGTGCTAAACGGGTTCAATCATTTGGCTTTGTCAGGGAAGAAGAAGTTTCCCGTCTGATCCATAGAATTGGAGAGTACTCTTATCCCAGCACCGTAAATCTAAGCAAGGTGCTAGGCTTATATGCAAATGATGTTCTGTGCCGAGTTGCATTTGGAAGAGATTTCTCACAAGGAGGAGACTATGATCGGCATGGTTTCCAAAAGATGCTCGAAGATTATCAAGAGTTACTTGGAGGATTTAGTACCGGGGATTTCTTCCCTTCCATGGAGTTCATACACAACTTAACAGGTATGAAAACAAGACTCCAGCACACATTCCGACGCTTTGATCAGTTTTTCGATGAGGTTATAAATGAACATCTTAATCCTAAAAGACAAAAAGAGGAGCGCAGCAAGGACCTTGTGGACGTTTTGCTCGATGTACAGAAAAATGTCTCTAATGAAATTCCTCTCACCATGGACAATGTTAAAGCCATCATCTTGGTAAGAGATAGAACCTTTTATTTATTGAAGTTCACCAATGTGATGAAGTCCACAGTAGTAGATAGATAGCCGCTGATAAATGCTATTCGTTTTGCAGGACATGTTTGCTGCAGGAACAGACACGACCTTCATAACTCTTGATTGGGGAATGACAGAGCTTATTATGAACCCAAAAGTATTGGAAAGAGCGCAAGCAGAAGTCCGAAAAGTTGTAGGGGAGAGAAGAGTGGTCTTAGAGAGTGATCTGCCTCAGCTTGACTACATGAAAGCTGTCATCAAAGAGATCTTCCGTTTACATCCTCCTGCTCCAGTCTTAGTCCCCAGAGAATCCACCGAAGATATTAGAATTAATGGGTTTGATATTCCAGCCAAAACACGGGTTTTTGTCAATGCCTGGGCAATCGGCAGAGATCCAGAGTCATGGGAAAATCCTGAATCCTTTGAACCCGAAAGATTTTTAGGTAGTCCAATCGACTTCAAGGGGCAAGATTTTGAGTTGATACCATTTGGAGCCGGTAGAAGAAGCTGCCCAGCTATAACATTTGGCACAGCAACTGTAGAGCTTGCAGTGGCTCAGCTACTCCATAGCTTTGATTGGGAGCTTCCCCCAGGTACTGAAGCTAAAGATTTGGATATGACAGAAACTTTTGGCATTACAATGCACAGGATAGCCGACCTGACGGTTATTGCTAAACCACATTTTCCTTAGATCAAGGCATCGTTTAGAAATAAGTAAGATAAATAAATAATAACTCTTTTTTTGACAAGGGATGAACAGGCTAGGTATGTTACAGTAGTATAGAGAAGTCCCTAGGGGAAGCTGTGTGAGATTTTGTGTACTGGTATACCCCTGTTATCTTTTGTAAAGGGCATAGCCTTGCTAAATCAATTGTAATGAGGTGAACTGCGGTTCCCTGCTTTTTCCTTGCTAAATCAATTGTAATGAGGTGAATTGCGGTGTTTTTTTTTAAAAAAAAAAATTGAATTTCTATTTTTTATACAAATAAATCATGTCTTAATCAATAAAATAAACATTCAAGTGCTACGATTCTCTATCTTGATCAATGCAAATTGAAATTGAAAAATAATAAATAATAGCGACCCAAGCTTGAAGGCATTGATAGATTGTCCCCTACTTTTAAAATATCCACAACAGATGCATCGATGACTACTCTGCAAAACATCTTGTAATCAACATGTTTTGCATCATCGCATGATGTAAGAAGTATGTCCTGGACGTCATAGTTGACAACCCGGGCTAGAATGCTCTACTTTTAATTTCTCTGGAATTCTCTTTCTCTTCTCGTTTTCCAAATAAAATCAGACAGAATTAGCCTCTTACTTCCACAACAGATCCAAATTCCAAACAAAATGAAAAGCACATTTCATGCCTTGTCACAATATTAATGGACAATGGTGCAATATATCATGCTGTTGGCCCAGATTTATAATACAAGAAATGAATAAAGAAATTAGGAAGTTTAGCTTGTCCACAGGACTACGACTCTACTACTGCGTAGCATACTCACATGGCTACCTCTGGTAGGCAACTGAAATAGACTTCGAAAACAAATGGAAAATTCTCTTGAAAATTTTGAGGAAAAATAAAACGAATGAATATGAATATATTACAGGCAGTTGCAGTAGAAATCTATATTTCTAGCTAACAGCTAATCCAAGATTTCTCTTACAAGTTAGGATCCTTCAATAATTTTACACATCAATCACTATACACTTAATTCTCTAACAGCCCAAGCAAGAGAATATCTCCGATGCAATGTGATTGAGAACATGTTCAACATAAGGATTCAAACTTAAGAAAGAGGTAACTACATGAACTCTGCAAACTACTCTGGCTTTCAAAATTGGGATCCTGAACAAGTCTCTGGTCTCTAATACGTGATCAACTGATCAAGAACTCAACTGTCATCTTTCAGATGTTTTAATCAGTACCTTCAATCAGATTCACATAATGTCAGTGAGACCTTAAGTCCTGAAGATATCGACCTACTTGCTGTGCACCAATAAAGAAGGCATCAGCAGCCACAAAAAGTCCAATCTGCAACAGAAGCAATATGGGATTATCTTCACAAGTAACTACACCTGAGACTACAGCTGGTGACTTTAATGGAATGACAAAGTGAATAATTACCAGGCGAGCAGAGTATAGTAACCGGTAACCCCAACCTTCTCTGGCAGCTTGAACTCTCTGTTGGTCTGTCCAACTGAAATTAAAGGGGTATTAGAAAAAGCAGTGCTGCCTGATACAATCAAATATAAGTTACATGATCTCAAAAATTTAATTTTGAAATTCAAATTGCACTTGCTACTCAAGGTCACATTTTTATGATTAGATAAATAGAAAGGTGATTTTTTTTTCTTTTTTTTCCCCTACAATCAAATATAAAGGACCTACAGGCCAGAGAAACGTTCAAGTAGAAAAGTTTGTCTTATGAACAAGAGGATACTTGAAGAAGTTATAAGGACACAACGTGAACTGAAACAAAATGGTTTTAACATTCCCAAAACCAGTTTTGGAACTAAGTAGATAAATTATACATAAGAAGTCTGACTTCCAGGCAGGTTAATCTCTCATATTTATTTTAGAAAATGAAAAAGTTATGTGATAATTTCCAAGAAGCATGTCCAACAAACAATGAGATGAGAGATATATGTACCCAAGAAACTCTGAAAGCCCACCAATTCCTGCAAACTTCAAAGGCTGAGTGCCTTCTCTGGCAAGATCCTAAAGAAAACAAGTTGAGATTTGACAAATTAATTGAATTTCTTCAGTTATAATCAAACATAAAAGAAATTAGAATCAGTGGGGAAATGAGAAATATAAAGACTAAAAGGAAATTCTATCCAGCATTACCTCTTCTTCAGCAGCCTCTAGACCCCCTTGAACCCAGAAAAGATTTCTGTAGCCAGCATTACACAATACCTCACACGCAGCTAAAGATCTGTCAGAAAAAGTATAATTTAGTGAAGCAAGAAAATGAATACCATGTTAAGCATCTAAAGGGCACTTAAGATATATAAGTTCACTTTCAATCAGAGTGGTGAAACTTTCCCACCCCCAACCACAACCATAATGTAGTGAAATTTTAACACAAATCCACGGACATGAACTCCAACTGTGAAAAACAACAGTGGGGTAGCACATAAAAGTGAGGCTAGAAAGACCAAAAATCTGAATTGAGGACATAAGATGTACTAATAAGTTGTCCTAATTGACCCATTCACCTGCATCAGATAATGACAATAATTTTGATCAAATTCTATCCATTTTTTCTCCATTTGCCTTTTTTTTTTTTATGATGCTCGGCAACTGGACTGGTGCAGATGCAATGCAGACTTATAACTCCAGCTTTATTTCTGAAGAATATTAACAATTCCAGATCCCTTTTTATTATTTTAGAAAAAGAATATGATTGTTCCAAACCATTATCTGAAGCCTTTCAGTCAAATTAGTCAATGCTGTTAGGAGCTCCCAAGGGCACAGTAATATCAGAAGGTCATAGCAATTTCCAACGCATTTGTTGTCACAAAACCATTCTTTTGAGAGATATTAGTGCATAAAAGATTGAAAACAAAAAATACTGTCCTTAGAAAAACAGGAATAAAGGTTATAATCATAGTTGTATCCTCAATATGGGGCCACATGATTGGCTTCTACCAGGTGATTTAGCATTTTGCTGTCTAAGTAACAAATAACATTTTCAGCTGAAACCAAATTAAAAAGAAGAATTAGTTCATTTCAAAATGAAACAAAAACCAATACTGAAGTGCAAACCCTCTCTGACTCTCTGCCACTTCAAACAATAAAATTACCTCAATCCTTTCTGGCATGCAACAATAAGCTCTGCATCTTTTGGGAATTTTTCCTCAACTTTTGACAGGAACTGTCTGTCAAATAATGCAAGAGAAATAGTACAAAATTTATTCTATGTGCATGCATATGTGAGAGTGGACATGCACGAGCACGTGTGCAGAGGCACGTGCACAAAATAGAGGAGCAAAGGTAACTTATAATGCACCTGTCATAAGATACTGTAGGCGTGCCACTCCACCAACCCCCTACAGAAAAAATAAGTCAATTTTAATTTCAGTCCCAACAACAGATCAGATAGGTTTTATCAAGCAAACCTCCATCAGGCAAACCATTATTATGATCTTTCTGGAAGTTAGAAGATAGCAAGAATTGAGTGATACCCATCACAAAATTGGTGACTTTTCTGGAAAGGGTTCCAACTTCAAATTTGTTATCAATATCAAAGATTGGTACCCAGATGGAGCCTTTAACCCATGCCTTCAAAACAGAGTAAAATAGATTAATATGTTCTAACCACAAATAAAGTTATACTAACCTTGAAGACACCATACGACATACAATTCCTAAAGTAAGAAGGGGAGAAAAGGGAAAAAGCAGAACTTTGTTAATCCATTAATTTTTAGGCACCAACTACTAACCAGTTTCCCAACAAGAATCAATATATTAGAGCAATATGCCAAATTAATGCCTTTCAACATGGAACACCAAAGGAATATGCCAATATAATGCCTTTCAACATTGTATGTCAAACAGAGACTATAGATGAAAATATGTTCATAACGAATGACAAAGACTAGAGTAGCTTCAATGCTGACGAAAGGAGTGCCAAAGGAAACGAGTTGTAACAATTATGTTTGTGAATTGGGGATAAAAAAACAGTGATTGGAAAATAAATAAATAACAACCTTCTCGCGCTCGCTTGATGGACGAACGTCAAGTAGAGGCTTGTTAGAAAGTTGAATTGCATAACCTGCCTCCCTAGGTGTAAGAACCTTTACTTTTCCTTCCCTAATCTGTACACACAAGACAGCTAAAAAATTACTACTACTAAAGCACAAGGACCCCCAAGAAATTTCAATGCGATGGATTTAGAAGTATCATCAAAATCATCCTCATTATACTTATTAAGAACATAAACTCTTTGGAAAAAAAGAATTAGTTCATCAACGATGACAGACTAAATTCAGGAAAATCAGATGAAAGAAAAAGTTAGTTACTTGGTTGGAGATTATAGAAAATATACCATAGCATCCCATCTCTTCTTTGCAGCAGCCATATCTCTCATTTGCTTCAACTCAAAATCTTCTTCACCAGCTTGCATTCGAATAACCCCACATTGCTAAATTCACAAAAAAGAAAAAACAAGAAACAATGAAAAAATCAAAGAAAAAAGGTAAAAACAAAGTAGAAAAACGAAATCCCGTTGAATTAAAAGGTTGGAAAAGTGGAAGGAAAGCATTACAAAACGTTGATTAGTAGAGGTGGGTCGACGTCTGAAAGTAGATATCCTTGAACTTGAAGAATTCAAAGAAGTAGCTTTCTGCTCATTAAGGCGCGAGATGGTTGAAGCATTGAGAGAAGGAAGGGTCAGAGAAGCCATGATTATGATATTTTCTTTTTCTAAAAATGGATCATTTTATCGGATGAATTTTGCTTTATCTTTTCTGGGGATTGCTCTTCAATTTTATCTCTCGGGATGATATCCGAAAATCCAACTGTCACAATTCACAGCAGTCGCAGTCGGAGAAAGCAGCTTCACACACGCGGTTAACGACGTCGTTTCTTTTGCTTTTCGTTTTAAGGCATAGTACTCTTTCTATCACATTTTTTTCTTTCTTCTTTTTTAATGTCCTAAAATTATGTCATGTTTCTTTTAAAATTTTTTACATTTTAACATTTCAAAAAAAAAATTAATTTCTTATTTTTTGATATTAAAAGTCACAGGATATCAATTTTATAAAAAAATTAAAGTTTAATCTTAAATACACCAAAATCAATTTTTTTTCTTCAACTTTACAAAAATCAAAAAAGAACAAACAATTTGAGAAGAAAGAGTACTATATTCCAATTCAATAAATGTACTTTTTTTTTATCTCAATTTTAATAAAATTTAATTCCTACACCTTTATTATAAATCGATTTAAAAATAATTACCAACAGTGTCAAGAGTTTATCACTAATTTGGATTGTATAACATTTTGGTGACATCATGGTATGATGAGACAAATTAAATTTTTTTAGCACGTCCTAAGTATGAGTCTTAAAAATTATATTTGATTTTAATTAAATAATAATTAATATCTTTAAATTTTAAAAAATATTTTTTAATATTTTTATTAAAAAAAATTTATATTAATATAATCAAATTAACATATCACATCATAAAAAAAATCATGTAATAAAAAATTTAAAAAATTCAACACCATATTCTCAATTATCTCTTTTAATAAAAGTATTTAGGTTAAATTCATTACGATTGGAATAGAGTGACTAAAACAAATTGAAATAGTAAAATCGAAATTAAAAACCACTTGCCAGTTGGCTCGACAGCTAGATCGCCTTTCTCAATACTTTTTTTTTTTTTTTAATCTTATCAGTGATATGTTTTCATATACTTTTGAGGGAAATAATTTTCTGCATCTTTATTTTAACACAAGATGAGATTGTAAAACAAAATTATAATAATTTATCAAAAATTTGTTAGTGCTATCATAGTTTTATTTACTTAAAATCAACCAGGTAAGCAACTTGAATGATAAGCATTGGTTTTATTATTTGATAGTAATTAGTTTTCGACTCGCAATTTGTTGCAGGAGTTATTAATTAATATCATTTGAAGATTATTTTAAATAATTAAATAATTTTATAATAATATATATTCTATCAATAAATTGAGTAACAAAGTATAATTAGTAACAGTTGTTTGTTATTGATGTTAACAACATTTTGTGAAAAATAATAATAATTGTAAATAATGTTGAAAAACATTTCTTTTATCTAGAATATAAGTTTAAGAAATTGTTAATACAGATTTAAATAAAATTCGAAAAAAATTACTCAAAAAATACGAAATTTGTACCGGAAGTTCTGAAATTGCGTTCTTGCAATTGAACATGAAGTTTATACAAAATTGACAAAAACTTACTAAATGTGGTTTGAGTGTTCATATCATTTGTGCAACAATTTGTGTACTATTTTTTGCATTTGCAAACCATTTTGTCCAAAAAAAAAAAAACACTACAATTGTAATTGGTCAAAAGATGTATCTAAAGTATACAATGCTTGAGATAGTGATATATGCGGTGTGGCAATTTTTTGATCTAGATGAGATAATTGGTAAAAGTTGTCTAAATCACCTCCTAATAATATTATTTCCCCATCAAAAATTCTGTCCAAATTTTCAAAATAATCAATTATTCATTCTGTTTTGAAATTTGTCTTTTAATGAGCATTAGTCATTGCATGCAAACATTTTGGATACAAAAATTAACAAAAAAATTTTTAACAACACAATCAAAAAGAAAAATTAAGCTAAATATATACAATTAAACAACAACAAATAATAGTACGGATACTTAGCTTTACTACAACTGTCAAAACAATGGTGGCTCAATAATCTCAAGACTTGAGCAAAATATTCAAATAAGACCCTTTTATTGAAATTAAGAAAAAATTTTTTGAAAGCTTTAAACAACCAAATTCATATGTTCGATTTAATATATTCAAATATTTATTATGAAGCACTAAAAATATTTAACTATTATAATTATTTTATATTTTTTAAATGATTGATATAAAATCAACAATCAAAATTTTTAATACAAAAAAATTAACTATCACATAAAATAAATATAATATAATAATATAATATAAACTCTAAATTAAAGTACAAAGTTTTCAAAAATTAGAACAATAGTATTTAATTTTGGAATGCTTATTATAAATCATAAATGAAGCTCATAGCTTTATAAAAATAATAACATAATAAACTTTCTACATATTCTTTGGAAGAAATATGAAGTCAAAAGAAGAAAAAGCAAACGATGGAAGAAAAATTCAAGAGTGAATATTATAAATTGAAAAAAATAGCTAGAAAGTGATAAAAATTTGAGATTTATTAGACATATAATTAAAGAAGTGAGAAAATATGTCATTTATTAATTATTTTTTACTTTTACATATTTTTAATAAAAAATAAAATAATTAATTTAAAATTAATAGGGATGTGGAAGTGAGAAAAAATAAATATTTATTAAACATGAGAGAATGGTTAAATATTTTATTAATTATCTTAATTTTATATATTTTTAATATACTTAATTATATTATAATTATAAAAATATAGGTTCTTTTCAAATCTAGAGCCTAAAGTCCGTACTCGGGTGGTCTTACTCAAGGGTCGTTCCTGTGTCAAAACACAATGAGATAAACCTCATAACATCAAAACAAAGAAAAAAAATATATATCAAATCAAAATCACCCAAAAACACAATCATTAATTAGACTCTAGCACTAAAAAAATATATCACAACTAAAATTAACATAATCAAAAATAAAAAAGAATGATCGTAAGTGGACGGTTAATAAGGTTATTTTAGTGAACAAAAGAGGAGTTCCTAATAAAATTTTGAAATTCCAAATTCAAATCTTATAATGTATGAATTTGATCCAATTTTAAGTTAAATTTTTTAATTGATTGGTTAAGTTTAATTTTTATTAATTTTTTATATAAGATGTAATACTTAATTGTGATTTTAAATTTATTAAAAAATCATATAAAATTACAATTCAAAATTTTAACCCCTAAAAACATTTTTCTGGTGAGATTTTTCATGTGAGACAGTGAGAGTGTCTATTTTGAATTGTATGGTTTGGTTGGTTTTTTGGTATTTTGATATACCTTACAGCTTAGGAAGGTAATATGTTTGGGGATTGTAATGTTGTTGGGTTTCCTTGAGGTGCTCTTTGTTTTGGGGTTTATGGAAAGCATACAACACCACAGTGAATACTTGGTTACCATAGTTCAAACATGAATTTCCTTTTTCTTTTTTTGGTCTGAAAGGCACATTTTTCTTTTGACAGGATTAAAAAAACCAAACTCAAATGCCTCATGAGCAATATTGAATAAATCGGCATGGGTTCGACCACTTGTCTTACGTTTCCTTTAATCTTTTTCTTTACTTTTTTTTTTTGGAAGTTATATGCTAGTAGAGATTTCTTACCAAGCCAAACTGAATTGCAAAATAGTTCTAAAGCCACTTTTTTTCTTTGCTTTAGTTTCCCTATTCATTTCTCCATTTCCATTATCTCTGAGCCTACAATACATACTCTTTGGGTACAACACAAACTCTCTCCCTTGTTTGTTAAGCTTTAGAAGATTTAATTAATTAATAACTTTTTACTTCCAAATAGTTAAATTTTATTTTTTTTTAGTAAAAGTAACTTTGTACTCAATTTTATATCACTTAATTTACTCTTGGATGAGAGAATTTGAATCCAACCCTTTGAGTAGGGAATAAATGCATTTAACATTTAATCAAATGATCAGATGTATCAATTAATATACTTAAATTATATACAAAAACAAAATTAATGTACTTAAGCTATTTATAAAAGCATTAACTAATTCCAACTAGTACTTAAAATTCAGTAAGTTTACATGTTTAACGTCTCTTCTCATCGACGCAACATTGTTAAAAACTCAACGTTGGACTTTCATCGGCATTTAAAGATCATAAATGCGTTTGCAAATTTTAAACAAATTATGTAATTTAATTGTTGGATTATAAGTGAATACCGTTTACTCTTTGTAAAAAGCTAGACCAGTTGTATTACTATACTAAGAAACAATTAATGATTTCCTACTTTTAAGTTTTGTTAGGAAATTTGTGTTTCCATGTGAGTTATAAAAAAAAGCAAACGAACAAAATAAGAACAACTAAATTAAATTTAATGTATTTATAGATCTTACCAAAAATAAATGCGACTAACAGAATTATATTAAACATTGTAATAAATTAACTTTACAATAAAATTAGATATTTAAAAGTATAATGTCATAAACTGATAAGAGGAAATAGTTCATTACTTTGTAAATTTATTGTAAAGAGATAATTTTGTATATATGGTTAGAAGATAGAAGAGATTGAAATTTGTTCGAGATATTGTAGTCGGCTAGGTTTTTATGGTGTTTAATGAGTGAGACATTATAAAAAGGGATATAGATTCCTGGACCATCAGCATGATTTATGTTAAAATTTAAAATTTTTTATTTAAATTCTAAAATAGATTGAGAGAAATTTATGAGATATCTCATTATGTAACTTAAAGTTTTTATAAAAGAGAGAGAGAGAGAGAGAATAAGCTGTGCATGGTTTGCACTGATGAAGAAAATGTCTAATATACTAAGTGGAATATGAAAAATGTTTAGGGAAGCAAAGGGAAGACGTATGTTTCTATCTTATAATTTAAATGATTTCCTTTAGCTCCTCCTACATTAATTCGAAATTACACAACAATATTCTACCCTATCACGAGGGCATTGCTGATTGCATGTTTTAAGATATTTTCGTTGTGTCTTTATCAGTCAGTCTAGCCCTTCTTTTAAGACCAATTTCCATTCAGAGAAGGAAATACAATCATTGGTAAGTTGCGGCCTTTCCCCCACCATTGGTAGAATGAAAGCTCCATTAAAATCATATATTAAATACGTACGTTAGTCAGGAATAGATACATTAACAAATTTCAATCACTTCACCAAGTACATTTCTACTGTAATTAATGAATTTCTTTCTCTCCAAAGTCACCACCATCAGGGCGGAGTTAGCCAATTTTTGTTGGAGGGTCAAAAATTAAAAAAATAAAAGTTAAAAATTTTTAAAATTAATATGTTGAATTTAACCAACGATAAAAAGATTCATAATAGATAATAATTTTATATAATATGTAAATAAAAAATAAAAAAAACTTATAATAGTTATCTAAAAAAGTTATGCTCGACGATGTTTTCTAGATTCAAATTTATCAATTATTAATTATGTACTGAAAAGACTGACAATGACTTTCTTAATATAAACAACTAAATTATCTGCAAGAAACTCATCATCCATTTTATTCTGGAGTCTTATTTTCACAATTTTTATTGCTGAAAAGGCTCTTACTGTAGTTGCTGTAAAAACCGAAAGAGTTAAAATAATATAAATAAAAAGAAGAAGGTAAAAGAAAACTTTACCTCTTCTTAATTTTACACAATAGTCAGAGCTGACTCTTGGGTGAAGCCACCCAAGCAAGGGCTTTAGACCCCCAATTTGGGGAGGCCTCATTTTTAGAGAAGATTTATAATTTTATAATAATTATAATATAATTAACTATATTAAAAATATATAAAAATTATAAAATAATTAATAAAACTATTTGTTCTTTAATTTTTTTAATTATGTACCTAATAAATCTCAATTTTTTATTACTTCCTTATTTTTAGAATGCTATTAATTCTCATTTATATTTTCTTATTTTTAAAAAACTAACAGTCATATGTATTTAATCATCTCTAACAGTTATTTTTTTATCAATTATTTCTTTTATTTCCAATCAATGCATTTAATAATTTTCAACAGTTATTTTTTTTCTATATATAAAACCAATTTTTTTTTCAATGTATAATATCTACTTTTAAAATCTTCCTTTTTCATTTGCTCTTTCTTCCTTTAACTTCAATTTTTCTCCAAAAAATACACAAAAAGTATGTTCTTTTATTATCTTCATAAAGCTGTGAGCCTCATTTGCGGTTTGCAATAAATATTAAACAATTAAGTACTATTGTTCTAATCTTTACAGATTTTTTTACTTTAATTTAGAGTTTATATTATATTATTATATTATTTTTATTTTATGTGATAGTTGATTTATTTGAATTAGAAATTTTGATTATTGATATTATATTAGCCATTAAAAAATATAAGATAATTATAATAGTTAAATATTTTTAAAATAATGTTAACAATTCTAGTAAGTGTTGCTTTAGGAGAAAGAAGTTTTTCAAAACTAAAATTAATAAAATCTTATTTAAGATCAATAATGTCTCAAGAAAGATTAAATGAATTGACTATATTATCAATTAAAAAAGAAATATTAGAAGAACTGGATTATAAAAGTTTAATTAAAAATTTTGTATCTCAAAAAGCTAGAAGAATAAAATTTTAATAATTTTTTTAATTTCAATAAAAAAAGCTTCATTTGAATATTTCGTTTTAGGCTTTTGAACTTATTAGGTCACCCCTAACAATAGTGATGGGTGATCTCTGTATTTCTTTATCTAAACTCACAAGCTCATAAATCTCTTTTGAAGAATAAAGTGTGTTTTAATTATGAGTTACAAAAAAAGAGAAATAAAAATAAAAAGACACTAAAGAGAAGAGAAAAAGAGAAAAAGAAAGAGGTTTGGAGAAACTTAAATTAGGGTAAAGTTAAATAGGTTTGTAAAGTTGTTTGATTTTTTTATTTATATTAATTATTAAATAAAAAATTTATTTTGAGTGGGTCATTAATAATATATAATAAATAAAAATTTTCAAAAATTTTGAGAGGTTATTGATAAAATATATATAAAAAATAAATATTTTTAAAAATTTTGGGGGGGGCCACGCCCCCACTGTTGGCTTACCCTCCGCCCCTGATCACCATCGACCACACCATGAATTTTCAACTTATCTTGACGCTCTTAATGATTGCTATGGCACCTCTGGTGTTGCTGATCAATCAGGAAAAGAAGAACGTTCGAGCGAGAAGGCTTCCTCCTAGCCCGTGGAAGATACCTGTTATAGGTAACCTACACCAGCTCGGTTACTTACCCCATAAGTCGATTCAACGACTGTCGCAAAAATATGGATCGCTCATGTTTTTGCAACTAGGGTCCGCGCCAACTCTTATTGTCTCTTCGGCAGATGCGGCAAGGGCGATCTTCAAAGCCCATGATGTTGTCTTTTCAGGTTGACCAGCTGATTTATATGTTGCAAGGAAGTTTAGTTATAATTTGAACAGTATATCGTTTGCTCCCTATGGAGCGTTTTGGAGGGAGATAAGGAAGATAGCGATATTGGAACTCCTTAGTTCAAAGAGGGTCCAATCATTCCGGGCCGTGAGGGATGAAGAGGCAGCATTTATGCTAACTCATATAGCTTGCTCGTCAGGCCCCGTAAATCTTAATAAACAATCACTTGCGTTAACAAATAACGTTGTATGTCGCGTGGCTTTCGGTAAAAGATTTGGAGGAAATGATGGCACAAGCAGATTCGACGCCCTCATGCATGACACACAAGTCCGTTTGGGGGAATTTCCTTTATCAGATTTCTTTTCATGGATGCGGTGGCTCAACAAGTTTAATGGCCTGGAAGAAAGAGTGGAGAGGAACTTCAGAGAACTAGACAAGTTTTATGACGAAGTGATAGAGGAACATCTTGATCCAACAAGGCCAAAATTAGATAACCATGAAGATATTGTCGATGTACTTATCCGAATACAAAAGCATCCAAGTCAAGGGATTACTCTTAGCAATCAACACATTAAGGGTATCCTCACGGTATGCTAAATATTTTTTTTTCCAATCTTGTTTTCTTTCTTTGGCTCTTTTTACACTACTTTGTTACATAATTCTTTTTAGAGACTGGACTCTGAAAACAAACTACATATTACATATTTCAGGACATGTTCTTTGCGGGGACTGATACCACTGCATCGACTCTTGTTTGGACCTTAACCGAGTTGATCAGAAATCCATCATTGATGGAAAGAGCACAAGCTGAGGTACGAGAAGTTGCTAAGGGAAGAGGGAAAGTCGAAGAGAGTGACCTTCGTAAACTGGTTTACCTAGAATTAATTATAAAGGAGGCACTTAGGCTCCACCCACCTGCCCCTCTATTGGTCCCCCGAGAAACCACCGAGGATTGTACGGTTGGAGATTACACAATTCCAGTCAAAACAAGGGTGCTTGTGGATGTAAGATCAATAGGAGCAGATCCAAAATATTGGGAGAATCCAAATAAGTTTCGACCTGATAAATTCTTAAATAGCTCAATTGATTTCAACGGGCAACATTTCGAGTTTTTACCCTTCGGGGTAGGTCGAAGGGGTTGTCCTGGATCAAGTTTCGCCATCTTGCTTGTTCAGCTTGCACTCGCGAATCTTCTACATTGCTTTGACTGGGAATTGCCTGATGGAATGAGCATAGAGGATGTGGACATGGAAGAAGAGTTCGGGCTTACAATGTTCAAGAAAACTCCTCTTTGTCTCGTAGCTAGGACTGTGGGTGAATAGTGATCGATCGTGTTTGGTAATTTCTTATTCAAAATTTCATGTAGTCCCCCAAAATAAACATTTATCCATATGATTCTTGTTTTATTTTATTGTTAGATTTTGTGGAAAGAGGAGCTAAGTTAATCGAGCTTCCAACCATTCACACTCTTAATACTTGATGGCTCGAATAATTCAATACGTCACTATCTATTGCCCACTAGAATTCGGCCGCTCTAAACACTCCCTTGATAATAGAATGAAACTCATAAGCTAATGATATATTAAATAAAAAAGTTTTTCTTTGAGAGAGAGAGAGAAGGGTGGTCATGGAGATGGGAATGTACCAAGTGTAAAAAAACATAAGCGAGGAGAGAATTTTTGAAACAAATGTCTTTTGCAGCAATTACCCAACATGCCAATTTTGCATCCAAGGGGAGGAAACCCTTGAATCCCCAAAGAAGTGGATCGTCGAAGTTGCAAAGCAGCAGAATGTAATTGCTAACATTGAGTAAGTGTAATCCCATATAATTCACTTCGTAAATAACAAATAATCAAGTAAAAGAGAAGAGAAAGAAAAAGGATCTGAAAGGTCTACCCACGTACATATGTGATTGCTACCAGCGAGAAGTGGTATGCCAAGACGTCGCGGGCAAGACGATTGACGGTATCAATATTATGAACGGAGATGGTGTTGAGAAGAGAGGTTACTGCCTCTACAACGCCCCACCGCCAAGAACACTATTTTTAATTTCCTTTCCATTTCAACATTAAATTTTGCATGTGTTAATACGAAATTAAAGTCTGTCTATTTTTTTAAATTTAAATCAATTTTTTTTTAAAAATACTACTAAGTATATATACAAAAGAGCAAAACGAAAACCTAATGAAATAAAACACTGACAAAAAATTGAAATTTGAAATCTAATTAAATTGTTTTGAAATAATAAAAAAAGCACACAAAGGTATCCAAAGAATGAAAAGCAACAAAAATAGAAACGATAAGACAATTAAAAACACGAAAGAGAAAAGGAGATTTGAAATCTGAAACAATGAAAGATATTGAAAATTTAAAAATACCAACGATTTATTGAAATAAACAGAAATAGAAAAAAGAAAACAAAGCAGAATTAAAAACATCAGGAAAAAAAAGAAATCTGAAATTTTATTTTTAAAAGTCACCAACAACAAATAGATCTCAAAGTATTTCTATCTGCAAAGCAAAACTTATATGTATTTTCACACTTTTTCTTATGTTAATTTAAAAAGAAAAAAGTTAATGACATTTAACAAGGGATCATACAAAATAAAGAAAAATCTACCACTTAAAAGATATTAAAATTACTTAATGGTTTGAATAATTTAATATGTCACTATCTATTGCTTATTGGAATTCGGCACCTCAATGATGGAGTCGAGATTTCATGTTTGAAAGGACAAAAATAATATCTATAAAATAGTCATCTTAAAAGTTCAATCTTTATAAAAATAAAATTATAAAAGTTTAAAAAATTAAAGACAAAATTTTAAAATTTTTTAGGATAGGGCACCTATTAGCCCCCTTCCTTTACCTCCGGTCCCCCTAGACCTCCTAAAAGAGCCCAAAAAAATCTAGATCTTTTTTGGTCTCAACATCATTTAAAATGTAAAGGCTAAATACTTAAATAAATTCTTGAAAAAGTCAATTTAACCCTTATATTTTTATTACGTTCAAATAATCTCTTAAATTTTTATTTTGAATCAAATAAGTTAATCTCACTAATTGTTGATTAATTTTCATTAATTAATAATACAGTCAGTAATTTTTATGCCATGTTATCTACCACATGACATGTTAATATATCATCATGACGACGTCAATGTCACGTGACATTTGACTTGGCATAAAAAATTATTGACTTGAAATTAGTTTTTTTTTCAAATGTCAAAAAATTATTGATTAGGGATTTGAAACAAAAAATTTTAAAAAACCTAATTGTTTCAAATTGATTACCATTGTTTCTTAATTGATTGTTGTCCATCGTTTCTAACAAAAAAAAAAAACTTAACCCAACCTTTCTAATTTGATTGAAACTGTTGTTGCTTGACTAAAACTTGATGTAAAGAAATCTGAAAATACTTAGAAACAGAAAAAGTTAAGGTAGGACACATAACGTTTATAATACTAAAACTAATAAAGACACACAATGTTGATACACAATAAAACAAAATCAAATCCTTTCTCTTCTCTTCCCTAGAATTTGTAAAGAAATTTGATACTTTCTTTACCTTAAAATTTGTAAGAAAAATTTGATGGTATTGAATTTTATTTATTAATAACAATGGATTCTCTTTCCACATCTTTAACAGATTTTGAAAATTTAAGACAACCCAAAGAACAATTTTTAGAAAAGGAATAGAAATTGCATACAGGGAGAGGACATTCTGACTATAAGGTATGTTGGGTTTAGGAAATATTGAAGAAAGTGAAGGCTTTTTTAAGAAGGTTAACTTTAAGAACAAGGGAATTAGTTAATAAACAATAGTAATCAATTTGACGCAATTAGTTTTTTTTTTTAATTTTTTTGTTTCAAATTCTTAATCAATAATTTTTTGATATTTGGATGGATAAAAAGGAAAAAACCTAATTCTTGGTCAATAATTTTTTATATCACGATATTTACCACATGACATTAATGTTATCAAGATAACACTTCAACATGTCACTTGAAACATAACGTAGTATCAAAAATTGCTGATTATATCATTTATTAATGGAAATTAATTAAAAATTAATATGAGAAATTTATTTGATTCAAAATAAAAGTTTAAATGTTTATTTGAATGTAATAAAAAAATAAAGACTAAATTGACTTTTTTAATATAATTCAAAAGCTTATTTACATATTTAGTCAATAGTAAAATATCGTTTTAAAAATTGGACAAAATACAAGCACTTACAATTCATTAATTCATCACAATGTGAATCTCAATTAAACTGAAAAATAGAAAAAAAAGAAATTAAAAAGCTATTTTATCTGTCAACAACTCTCGAGGAACTTGCATGTTTTACGCAATCTGTCTCCCATTTGTAAGATATCCACATCAAATGCATAATAATTGATCAAGCAGATATAAATAAATAAACGAAAAGCCTGCTTTATTTTGGTCATAAAAGGACAAAGAGGGGACCCTCGATCTGCCTTTTATGGAGCATATACAGAGGAATAACTGTTAACTGGGAATGGAAATCTCCTGCCCCTGGTTAGTGCCTCATTGGTGCTCCTTGTCTAATTTAATGTCAAGTGTCCTTTAAGTTTTAATTGAATGATAAAAGTTACACAACGATGTTAAAATTAAATTGCATTAAACTAATTAATAGTGTTATAGAATCATCGTCACTTATTGTTGGGCTGTTGGAATATATCAGGCTCGCCAAAGAGGCACTGCTATTAGGATCGGAAACTTCTCTTCGACGACAACGTTGTTATTTACAGAAAATAAAGAAAATTCGAATTGTTGGAAGAGAGAACCCAAATTTGATCATTTATGGAGACTGTTTTGCTCCATTACCATCGTTTTCATCACCATCTTTTTTCATTTATTTTCCTAGTAAAATTAACAATGAAAAATAAATTAAAAATTGAATAAAAAAATTCAAATTTTGTAAAAATTTTGACAATAAAATGAAGGATTACTGTAAAACGTGAGTCTTTAAAAGATTTTGAAAATTAATCAGATTTATTTGTTGGTTTTTAAACGTGGGTCTGCAGCAAAAGACGCCACATCTTTTTTTATTTTCTTTTTCATCAATTTTCTTGATATAAATAATATTATTTTGATTTTTTTCTTTTTTTATTTTTTTTAATGCTATAAAGGATCTGTTTCATTCCTCAATAACATGTTCTTAATCATGAGTGATGTAGTGAACTCTCGATCTTAAAACTTTTTTATAGAGCATTTGCTTCTTCCTCAAAGCACCATATATGTTGTAATACAAAGGGTGACCTTCCTTGTTTCTGCTAGTTAAGTAAGCCATTGTCTCAGGACCCAAATTTTCTTCAAGGATTTCTGTCAACCTTAAATTCCTAGTGCCATAAACGACCAAGTCTAGATTCTCTCTTTCAACAATTCGATCTTCTTTGTTTTCTGTAAGCAACAATGTTGTGATCGAAGAGGAGTTTCCCGATCGTAAAAGCAGTGCTTCTTTGGTCCACCCGAGGTATTCCAATAGCATAGCAACTAGCAGGGAGGGTTTTATAACACTATTAGCTAACCTAGTGCCGTTAAAGTTTAACACCGTTATCCAACTTCTTTATTCAATTAAACAATTTAGAGGACATTTGACATTAAATTAGAGAAAGGGCAGCAATGGGGCACTAACTAAGGGCAGGAGATTTCCATTCGTTAAGATTTTGGGTTATGATTGCCTATGGTTAGGTCGTGATTAATTAAATTAAGAGTTAATTAAGATACAAGGAATTGAGTAGGAGAATCATGAGGAGATTTTGGCTATGAAGAAGCATTGGGACAAGTTGCAAAGAAAGGATTGTTGCCGCAATCCTAAGCAATCATAATTTTATTTAGAGCTGCAGCATTAACCAAAAAGGAAAAAAGAAACACATCAATCATACCTTTATAAAAGATTATAAGAAGACAAAGAAAATAAAGGGTCCAATTAATCTTGATATAATTATAAAAAAATCCCAGTTGATTGTATTTACTTGTGGGATGCTCCACCAGTGAGCCTCTAATCAACAAGTAGCACCTAATGAACCCCTTTAGAACTTTTATTGGTTTCTTATTCTCTTTTCTGATACTTATAATACTCTGTTTTTTATATAAACTAAAAACGTAAATTTTTTATATAAAATACATTAAAGTCAATTTTTTTTCAAATTTCCATGAAAATCAATATAAAAGCAAAAAAAATTAGATGGAATGAGTACTATATAAGATCAATTAGTTACAGCATGTCGTTTAGAAATTTCAATTTTTGTTTATGAAGAGATGAGTGAGATTTAAATTTAATTTTTTGAGTACGAAAAAAAATATATATATATATATATATATTTATTTATAATTTAACTAAATACTCATGTCCAGAAAAGTGCATGTTTTTAGCTAGTTTCATTGGTGGAGATGATGTCAACAAATTTAGCAGTTCTAAAGAAACTTTAGGCCTAATTTGATAAATTATTATATTTGTTATTATCATTTCGTCCCATAATTATGCCCCAATGATTTTTTGAACACTTAATATTTTAAACTTTTTTATATTTCAAAATTATTTTCATAATTTTATGGGTTACTTTTTGGTGTTACAAGTCATGGAGCATCAACTTTATTAAAAAATTTTCAAATTTTAATATATAATATATTAAAATTTATTTTTTTCTAAACTCTGTGAAAGTCAAATAAGGACAATAAATTTGAAACAAAATGTGCTGTATAAGATCAACCAATAGTTAGAGCACCCCGTTTAGAAGTCTCATTTTTATATAAAATGAGATTAAATCTAATTTTTTGAATATCAATATATATATTTATCATTAAACTAAATATTTATACATATAAAAATTCATGCTTTTAGCCGACTACAATAAATTTAGTGGTTGTAAAGAAACTTTAGGCTTAATTTTATAAATCGTTATTTTTGCTGTTTAGTTTTTGTTACAATATATCTTTTGCTATAACCAAAAGCAAAACTAAATCATATTTGATTAGATAATTGTAGTAATATCAATTTTAATATAAATTATTTTATATAAAAAATATAAAATCATGCTTTTATTTTATTAATTCTCAAAAAATTCAAATGAGTACATTTTATATTTTATATTTTTGATTTCTATTTCAAAATAATTTTAAGTAATTCTTCAAAATAAATTTGAGCTTAAAGGAGATAAGAACCCATAACTCAAATCTAAATCTAATCTTGGCAACAAACAAGTACTTAATTAATGTTGGAAAAGAAGTGGCTTTAGGAATAGATTAAACAGAAGCCCAAATTAGTTTATATTATGAGAATCACCATTGTATATAAGAAAATTAAGACAATGCTTTGATTTTCATATCATTGTTAAATAATTTTTAATGTTATTTAGAAATAAAGAAGAAAAGAAAAACAAGAATGGTTAAAAGGAAGTCAAGGGATGTAAAAGAACGTAGTAACTGATAATAACGGTGGGCAAGGCGGCTTTTGGACACAAATGTGAAACCAGTTGAAAGTTGGGAAGCCTAAGTTAAGTTAGGGGCAAGTGGAGGACGGGTGTCAGTATCAATGTCATCATAGGCAACAAAGGAAACTTCCAAGAACCAACCAGCCAACCCAACACAACCCATCTTCACCGCTCCTTCACCATTTACCGCTTCCAAACACGGTCTTCTCCGCCCACTGACTTAAACTCTTATCACCACCTTCATCACTTTTCATTACCCACCCAAAGGCAACAATGCTGCAGATTCTCTATTCTTCTTCTTAAAGGTAAAAAGACAAGCTACCTTGGCTGACTTTTTATTTATTTGTTTTTTGACAGACTGTTCTTGTTGACTTTGGCTCTGGCCTCTGGGGGTTTACAGACTTGTCATTTTTTTGAAATTTAGTGAATTTTGATGAATGGATGTGGAATTTGGACATCTGAATGTTATGATTTCTTGGGTTTTCAGCTAGGACTGTTCATAAACCTATGATCTTGTTATAAATGTGGTTAGATTCTTAATGCAGTTTTTTCTATTTATTTCCCCCATTTTTTTTGGGGGGGTGGGGGGTTCTTTCTAACCAGATTCATGTGTGTAAAGGAATTTAGAGGTATGAAAATTATCTGTTTAATTTTGGTACTTTGGAAATATGTTTCTTTTCTTGAATCATTTATCAAGAAGCCATTTCCAATACGAAGATTACTGGCTTACATAGACTTCTTTCAGTAAAAATGGTAAACTGGAAAATCTCATGTTGGTATAGTAAGGAATTTCGATGTTGTAGCTTAATTTGAGGTGTAAATTGATTAGTCTGCATTTTGGATTGCTGCGCTTTGAAGCAAGAAGTATTTGAATTAATTTGGATTTAGCAAGAATAGTTTTATCTATTTCCTTTCATTTCTTTTCTTTAAAAGGGTTAGAGAAGTAAGAATAGTTTTTCATTATTCAAAACCAAATATTAGCTGATATACTGTAGAAAGTGTTGATCGTTTTCTTTTTTCATTGAAAAGTTCTTAGTTTATCCATATAAATGCATAACAGAAGCCCAAAGAAAACAAGGCAAATCAATGGCATACAATTCCATAACCTCTGAATGTCAATAGATTTTGCAATTTGGTTTGCTTCTGAGGCTCTCTGCATATGGAGATGGGGTAGTCATTGAATTGCCTTCACATTCACCTCACATTTGAAATTTGAGCATGGAAATCTTTTCTTACTGACATTTTAATTGTTAATTTATGCTACTTGTGATGACAAGTTGGTTTCTCAATTTGGATATCATTTAGTTTTTAATTTCCTTCCTCTCCCCATCACTTTAGACAAGAAATTGGGTGATACTGACTTCCAAAATGTTGTGTAGCCTTCCCTTCCTGTATCCCTATGCTCTCGTAGAATGGAATTTGGGCCCTTCTCTTGTGAAAGGGAAAGAGGTACCACTTTTCTGAAAATGCTGGCTGTTATTTTATCTTATTCAATCCTTTTATTTATTTCTAAGTTTTGTATAATATCTGTGAAATTACATTTTTTGCAGTCCACGTGGGTTCTTAGCTGCATTCATGTTCATATATGTTGGATCTTGCAGAATATCTATAAATTATAGAGCTGATGGGTGGTGTAACATCAAAACGATCAGCCACGGCTCAGTCCTCATCTGTAGGATCTAATTCACATTCATGGGATCATCAAAGATATGCACAGCCTTCATATGCTCCATCAAGCCGAGACTATTCATGGGATCATCAAAGATATGCACAGCCTTCATATGCTCCATCAAGCCGAGACTATGTTCCTCAGCAGCATTATGCCCCTCCACTTCAAAGTTATGGTGGTCGTGCCCCTGAATCAAACAGGAGGTTGGAGAGAAAATATTCGAAGATAGATGATAACTACAATAGCCTGGAGCAGGTAATGTTGTAGTTGTAGTTTTGCAGTAGTTGGACTGTCATGAAGCAAGACATGTTTAGTCAATCCCTGAATCTCTGAGCATGGTCTCGCCAGGAATGTGCTTAGAGACACTCGTTTTCATTATTTAGAGGATATCTGTGTTATCTTTGTTAAACTAATCATGTAAGTTGTGCACCAACCATAGCAGATAATGAATGGGAGTGCTTGCAATGCTCTTGATCAACTTTGACAAAAAATTATATGAAACTTCATATTAAAATTGATTCATACTGAAGTTGGCCTTACTATACATTTTGACTAGCTAAGGATACCTATTTACATGATGAGTATGACAAATATGTGGATGTTTCTTATGCTGGTAGCATTGTCTGAAAATAGCTGTTGTGGAGATGGATATTGAGCACAGTTTGGTTTGAGTCATTTTGCATTGGACATCTCAATTTTGTTTTAAGCATTAATGTCTGGATAAGTAGTTGTAAACCACAAATTGTTGACAGTAATATTCATTTCGTTATTCTGACAACTTTTTCCAACTGAGGACAAGTCAGATGTTTGAACCCTGCAAATTTCTTAATAAGCCTATTTCTAGAATTATCATTGATGTTCATTTTGTTTGATATGCTAATTTTCCAGCGAGTCTGTGTTCTGCCTCCTCACTAACAGGTAATATTTGTAACCCAAAGATCATTGGAACAAATGTACGTATAGCAGGGATTTTTTAACTTGTAATTTGAATATGGAATTGATTCCCCATTTTTGTGTTGTTACTTTTTGCTGTACTTGAGTTTTTGTTTAATAGTTTTTAACTTATTTGTCAAAATGAATATAGATGATTATTGCTTTTGTTTCACCGTCTGCTGTTTACTATGTAACACAATGCTACATATGAAGGAGCTGTGGTTATTTTGAACCTCTCCTGGGACTGTGTAACACGTGGAAAGGCCATGAATTTATCTATGACTTCTTTGAGAGACTATGCATCGTTCTTATGAAACTAAGATATATTTATTTCATAAATCTGCCAAAAAGAACTTGTAATATTGTAATTAGGTTGGTACCCTCTTAATATGGTGATAAAAACCTGTGATTCTCTTCTTTTTCCACAGGTCACTGAGGCGCTGGCCCGTGCTGGCTTGGAGTCTTCCAATCTTATTGTTGGTATTGATTTCACAAAGAGCAATGAGTGGACAGGTTTGACCTTGTCTAGATGCATTTAAAGTTTTTTCTTTTGTTGCAGTGTAACATCTTTGATGTGCTTTAAATTAGGTGCCAGATCATTCCACCGAAGAAGTCTACATCACATTGGAGATGAGCAGAACCCATATGAACAAGCAATATCCATTATTGGAAAGACATTGTCTTCCTTTGACGAGGATAATTTAATTCCTTGTTTTGGATTTGGAGATGGTATACTTTTTGAAAGATTTTTCAATTGGATTCTTTAGCTTAATTTGTTTGGTAATTGAGATGATATGAGATTCTTTGAGCTGGCAGCATCAACACATGATCAAGAAGTATTCAGCTTCTATCCAGATGAGACATTTTGCAATGGATTTGAAGAAGTGTTGAGACGATACAGAGAATTAGTGCCTAATCTAAGACTTGCAGGTTATACTTCATTTCACTTCTTCCTTTTCTTCATTCTTTTTTCAGCCACTGCTTATATAATTTTCTGAATATTTTCCTTCCCCTCCTCACCTACCTGCAAGTATTATCTTTGACAGGACCAACATCATTTGCTCCTATTATTGAGATGGCCATCACCATTGTTGAGCAAAGTGGTGGCCAATACCATGTGTTACTGATAATAGCTGATGGGCAGGTAACTTGTCTGCTTTGTGTTGTACAATAACCCATTTACTGTTGAATACTTGGTAAGTCCTATTAAAACAATAATAATAATAATATATTGGTTAGGTACATGGTTCCACATTCCTTCTTCCGTAGTTAATTTGTTAGAGTACTGCATATCAGTTGTAATTGGTCCCAGTATTGAATGACCAAAGCATTAGTCAATTTTTTTTTCATCATTTTAACCCCCTTGAATTACAAGACTCCTCTAGCTGATCATTTTATTTTGTGTTATAACTGAGACAAATGGCAAAGTTTGAATGAAAAACGTTATAGGTACAATATTCTATTGCTGAAATTTGAACTTTCTTATCCAAAACACATTTGTATGTGAAACGCGTGTGTAGATGTTACAGGACTTTGTAACTCAAGAAACAGGCTTCTGAATAAATATGGAGTGTGTATGGGGACGCTGATGAGGTGTGTACATAAATATCTATTTGGAAATGCTATAAAAACTTATTTTCAAGTGGCCTAAGATTATAGTAGAATCAAGAGCCAAATGGACGTTACATGGTCCAAGAATTAAAGAATTAAAATTAGCTTTACAAGTCAACAGCTAGTTAGCATGGGCTTTATAGTCAGTCCACAAATCCATAGGTTCCATGTTCTAGGCTGAGTTCCCTATTGACAGAGGATTAGCATATTTAGTAGAAGCAGATAGAGAAGCAAAATCTCATCAATTAGTTACTTAAGAAAGCTGAGATTACACCAAACACTAGGAAAGAAAATGCCAAAACTCGATATTTATTACTGGCTGTAAGATCAAGACTGAAGTATCAGAACGCTTTGTCAATAATTTCACAAACTTAGAACGTCTTTTACACTGAATGGGGCAGGTGACTAGAAGTGTTGATACAGAGCGTGGCCAATTAAGTCCACAAGAAATGAAAACAGTTGAAGCAATTGTGAGAGCAAGGTACTATATGGTTGTTTGTGTTTCAAATGATACTTTCTTTTATATGCAACTTCCTAATATTCTAATTACTTTGCAGCGACTATCCCTTGTCAATTATATTAGTTGGAGTTGGAGATGGACCATGGGACATGATGAGAGAATTTGATGATAACATTCCTGCTCGTGCCTTTGATAATTTCCAGGCAAGTATGGCTTGTGGACATTATTGTTTTCATATTTGCTTTTTGAAGCTGGTAAGGATACATGTATTAGTCCTATTCACTGTCTAATTTGACATGCTGCCTCCTATAGTTTGTGAATTTTACAGAAATAATGTCGAAGAATACGGATAGGTCCAGAAAAGAGGCAGAGTTTGCTCTTGCAGCACTGATGGAAATTCCTTCTCAGTATAAAGCAACACTAGAGCTTAGCATATTGGGGTAATACTAAAAGTATTGTTTTAGTAGGTTTCAAAGGCATTTAAGCATTGTTACTGGGGATAACAGTCAAATGCAACTTACTTTTTCTTTATTGGTTTAACAGTACTAGCAGGGGCAAGGATATTGATAGGGTTCCTCTTCCCCCTCCTCTGTATGGTGCGGCTTCTTTTAGCAACTCAAAACCTTCACGGTCAAGCAGTTTTCGTCCAACTCCACCTTCTTCTGGTAGATATGATGCACCTGTCAGAACAACTCCTTCTGCAAGTTCTGCTTCAGATAATCATGTACTTTATCTTATCCTAATTGCTGCAGCTCAACCTAAAATTTGGTTTTAATATTTGCTTTTCAATGCAATCTTAAAAGACTGAACTGCATTTACCTGTTTTCTTTGGTCAATACATCTCTGGTCAATGTGAAAATTTTGACTTTTTTCCTTTTAATTCAATTCTGACAGGTTTGTCCTATTTGTCTTTGCAATCCAAAGGATATGGCCTTTGGTTGTGGACATCAGGTAACTTAATTAAGGGTTTTATTTTGTTCCTTCCTCCCTTCGTGGAGCATATGTTGAAGAATGCTTCCCTACTTTTTACTTCCATGCAGACTTGCTGTGAGTGCGGGCAAGACCTTCAGTTGTGTCCCATTTGCCGAAGCACCATCGATACTAGAATAAGACTCTATTAAGCAAAATATGCATGCCTGGATTATCCTCTGCCGTTTCTATCTTCTAGCATTCAGAGAGTAAGTACTTTAGTTTCTTCTTGAGCAAAAGACTTGGAGCTGGGCATGACTGGATGGGTATCAGGTCTCTTAATTGAATAAGAGAGAAGGGATACCCATCATATTTATAGTTTTGTACATATTTGTGGGTTTCATTAAACTACAAAAACATATTTATACATCTCAATCTATTCAAGAGATTATATAATTGTAATGTAATCAGCTATAGAATGACTGAGAGCAGACATGTCTCATTGTAGGACATCCTTGGATTGGCATCAGTGCCACGTGCCATCTGTATTCTGTACTATTTTTCATGCTGCGAGGGTTCACTCAGCCCCCATATAAAAACTTGTCTCTAGCTATTATTATCATTATTGGTGGTGTGGAACCCTGGCCTGCAAAATCCCCTGTTGGGCACTGTGTGTGGAGCCAAAACATGACCTGTAGCTCTGCTAACTTGGTTAGCAACCATAAATCAGCACAAAAGGATAGTTTTATCTCTTCTCAATCTGGTAAGTTACTCTTATTAGCCTGGTCTTTCCGACGTGTTGCTACTGTCCAAATCTAACTGTTTGTATGGTGGCTTTGATGGCGGAAGCCACTTTCCAGAGTGCAGCTAAAACTGGTCTGCAACATTAAACCTGCACCTAATTTAGTAAAGGGAAAGGAAAGGGGACATTGGTGATACTGTATTGGTGCAAACCTTCTGCCTAAAGACTGGTGTCACTCTTTTGCCTTTCTTTTAATTGGTCGCACTTTGCTTTAGCAACAAACATCATTGTCAGCGGTTGCAACCTTTTTTCCGTTTGGCCCAAACCCTAGAGATTTGACTTATTTTCTGACTTTTCATTTTGGGGCTTGTTAAATGCAATTGGAGCTATCATACGTTGGTCAATAATGGTCACGCTGAGAACCTAGTATGATATACAAGCAGGATGGAAGACATTTTAAGACGGGAATGGCATGCTACTGTTGCTTTCTGTAATTTTGCAGTGGCTTGCGGTCATCCAAAAGTTGTGCAGTGCTCCGTAGATTTATCTGGATGGGCAAAGAAAATCTTTTGTGTGCTGCTTTGCACGGAAATCTTGTTCTGCTCACGTCAAGATTGCTTTGAATAACTTAAAAACTTTTTAGGATCAGCAATCTGAATTTTAGCGAACCAGTCATGTCTCCCACAACTGCCTGGTGAACTCCGTCAACCAAATAACATTATATAAGAAAGTTTAGAAACCCCACGAGCCACAAAATTAAAACTCTCACTTCTCTAGCATGGAAGACAAGAAAAACTTGCTCTCCATTATAATTCCTGCTGTCTTTGCTTTGCTGCATTTTGTTGTTAGCGGTGCAGTTGGCGCGTCCTCTGGCGGGAGAAAAGGGACATGGCAGCTACTACGACAGAATACCGGGGTTGTGGCCATGCACATGGCTTTAACAAATCGCAACACTGTTATTATTTTTGATCAAACTGGAGCAGGCCCCTCCCGTTACCGGCTTCGTAGACGCTATAGTGGGAAAAGGTGCACTCGTGCCCGTGAAGATTTAGAAGATTGGTCGTGCTATGCTCATTCCGTTGAGTACAACATAGATGGTCATAATGTTAGGTCGCTAAGGCTTGACACTGATACCTGGTGCTCCTCAGGTACGTTCCTAAGCAATGGTACACTTCTTCAGACTGGTGGACACGGTAGTGGTTCTCAAAAAGTACGATACTTCAGTCCTTGTAGCAATGGCCAGTGCAATTGGAGGCAATCAAAGAGGTCATTGTCAGATGACCGATGGTACGCATCCAATCAGTTACTGCCCGAAAATGATAGAGTCATTGTTGTCGGTGGAAGGAGGGTCTTTAGTTATGAATTTGTTCCTAAATTGCACTCCAGTGACAGGTCTTTTAATCTTCCCTTTCTGCGTAAGACGAACAACAAGAATGCTGGCGGAAACAACCTCTATCCTTTCCTCCACCTTTCTTCAGATGGCAACTTATTCATTTTTGCCAACCGTGACTCAATCCTTTTCAATTATAGACAACACAAGGTGATCAAGACCTTTCCCCGGATTCCCGGGGGAGGTTCAAGAAACTACCCAAGCTCAGGGTCATCAGTAATTCTCCCGTTGAACCATGAAGACAGGTTCCGCAAAGTGGAAGTCATGGTGTGTGGAGGTGCAGCCTCGGGAGCTTATGAAGTAGCAGAAAGAGGGACATTCCTCAAGGCACTGAGCTCCTGCGGTAGAATGGTCATCTCAGGGAACAGACACAAATGGAAGATGGAAAACATGCCGGGACCCCGTACCATGCATGACATGTTGATCCTCCCAACGGGCCATATACTGATCATCAATGGTGCTAAACGTGGTTGTGCCGGATGGAACAATGCAGCAACTCCTTCTCTCCAGCCTTACCTGTACAAGCCAAAGAAAACGCTAGGCAAAAGATTTTCAGTCCTGAAATCCACCAAGATTGCCAGAATGTATCACTCGTCAGCTCTTGTTTTACCTGATGGGAGAATCTTGGTTGCTGGTGGCAATCCTAATAACAGGTACATTTTTAGAAATGTGTCCTACCCAACTGAACTAAGGTTACAAGCATTTATCCCTAACTATATGGATCGGCAATACCATCACTTAAGGCCAGGTAATGTGTCTATAAAGTATAGAAGCAGCTCAGATGGCATTGCATATGGAGAAGAGTTCGCTGTTCAGTTCTGGCTGGGAAGAAGGCCTAGCAAGGAGGTGGAATATAGCGTCTACGCACCGCCATTCACGACACATTCCATTTCAATGAATCAAAGACTGCTGAAACTGAGGTCCAAGAATACGGTGAGGGATAAGGGTGGTTGGATGGTTGCCGTTTTGGAGGCTCCTCCATCTCCAAACGTGGCACCCCCTGGTTACTATTTGCTGACTGTTGTGAATGAAGGCATTCCCAGCTTATCTCAATGGATTAGATTCATCCATGCTTGATCCTTTCTTATACTAAGTCTTCACTTCTTAATTTTTTTTAAATTTGCTGAAAGATCGTGCAATGAGATATTCTGTGATCATTACCTATTTTTGTTTTCTCCCTTCTTGTTTACCTGTATTGCAATTTTCTATAAATCAGCCATTTTTCCCGTTCCCGGGGCCATGGCAATTCTATGACCCAAGAAGATTTGGGTCGCTTCCAATCAACATATTTGTACCCAAGTCTATCAATTGGTTGGCAGACCCAAATAAACAGTTTTCCTAGTGAAGTGACCCAATGCTTTCATTGATGTTGAGAATTAGGTACAGGCTTTAATCGAAATCAAGAGTTTGAAAGATGATTATTTTTTTAATCTTAATGGGGACAGTCATTGGTTCTAGATTAAGATGTACATATCTTCTGTGCAATGAAGAAAAATGCGGTCAAGTTTTGGAGCGAGCCAATTTTCAGGTGCTTTCTTTGAGGGGCTCGGCCATAGGCACTTGGGCTTCAACAGCGACAACAATCAGTAAAGGAAAATAACCAGCTGCAGCTACTAACAATATTATTAACGTCAATGTAAAGTTGTAGTATCCGAAGTTGTCTCGTCAACTACCATTACCAAAAAATTCCAGCTCCCCTGTTTGCCTTAATTGCACTCAACTCGTTTCTGTGCCGTTGTCACTTTCGTTAGAAATTGAAGAGGAAAAAGAAAAGGTAAAAGAAATGATAAAATTATCAAAATCCCGTGAAGGTAAAGAAAAGCAGACCCATCATCTCTCCTTCACAAGCTCATCCTATATCTACCCTGTATCCTACTTAACTACTATCCATTAGTTATGAAATGGCTTCAATGCCCAAGTTTTCTTATCACAGGCTGAAGAATGAAGGTTGGTTTGATGAAGTTGAAGAAGAACAAGCAATATTATTCAAGAAGACAAGGAAATGGTCAAGGGGGCTGAGGAGGTTCGGCATTAGGAAGCGGCCAAAGCTTCGAATTCCTGGCTTGAGAAGGTTCGTGAGAAAGAGAAGCAGGTTTCTCTCTAAAGTTAAACTTTCATGGGGAAAGGCTTTGAAGAGGCTGAAGAATGGGCAGGCTCATATGAACGATCTGTTCGGTGGGAATTTCCTGGTTCTGCAGGTCAACCATACGCCTTTTAGAAGTGGCGAGAAGCCTTGCAGGGATCATGGCCTTCGTGGCTGGTAGCCTGCTCCAAGAATTACTAGATGGCCCCCTCTTGATCTTGGTGTGTTTAATTTTACCTCTGATATTATGGTATGAGAATTATCTGATGCCCAGAAGTTAAATATATAGGACATTTTTATGTTTAATTGAATATTATTGCTTGTCCATCCACATATATTATTTATCAGTGGGTTTACAACTGATGACTTTTATATAGATATATAGATATTAGTATTTGTTCAATATATGATTATTATGTATATTAGGCGGAGCTAATAATTTTGACAAAATCGTTAAGGCAAGTAGCATCTCTCTTGAAGAATGACAATTGGTGAGGGGTCAAAAGTTATGTTGAATAAAATCTATTTATTAAAAGGAAAACAGTTAAGTATATAATTGGTAATGGATTTGAACCATAATCTAAAAAGTATAATAAGATGTATTTACAATAGTGTAACTTTCACTCAAGTGCCCTTACCTAGACTTCTCATGCCAAACAAAGAAAATAGAAATGTGATAGGCTAAAATATATACTGCCTTTTTCCCAAGAACAAAAGCAATTTTTCCAAAAAAAGGTTAATAAAATTTAAGAATAATAATAATAATAATCAGTTTCATAATTATTTAATTTAATTTAATTGTAACCATTTTTGCCTATGCAATTTTTCTGTTGAGTACAAATGATTGGTATCATGACTGTCTGTAGCATTCCAATCAAAGTATTTGCTCAAATTTTAATAGGAGGAACAAAAACAGTATGTGTGTGGTAGAACCGTAGAAGTTAGGAAAACAGTTGAAGAGCATTGGGGCGAAAGTTGACAGTCCTTTAGAAGAAAAGTCCGCTTATCACTTTCCACGTGAACAACAAAGGCATATATATATATATATATGTATATATATATATTCTAGCAAGCTACTAAATTAGATATAGATCAGCACTTAAACATGAAGAATAACAGATAAAGCAAAGCATTGAAGGAACAGCAGATCAGCACTAAAGCATAAATGTGGGCTGCTAAATAAAGACTAGAACTCATGTAAATAAGCAGAAACTTCACAAGATAGTATTGCAGCACAACAAACTTGTAGTTAGCTGTAAATTCAATATGTAAATTGATCCCGATGCAGTCTTATCCTGTAAACTTATCCTTGTCGAAATTTTTAGAAGAAATTTCCCAAAAATAGATAAGAACAATGAGAGAAGAAGAAGTCTTTTTCTATATATTCAGAAACAGGCTCTCTTACTCCATTATATTTTTTTTTATAAGGGAGGAATCTAATTTATAAAAAACAAATTACAAGAGTCTAGGCCATCCAATCTCAACACCTAATTTATCAACTAACAATAGAGAAGACATATCAGACGGGGGAGTCTCAAATATATGTAGTCCTAATGGAAGATTATTGTGGTTAGTTGCCATCTAGTCTGCACAACTAATTGCTTCACGGAATACGTTAGTGAGTGAGCAAGACCAATCTCACTGGAGAAGATCTTGTATTGTCTCCACAATGTTGGAATATGGGTCCAGGTGAGAGCCTAATTGGTTTACCCTCTGAATAGCAAGTTTAGAATCCGTTTTTGCCAAGACCTTCCTAAAGCCTCTATTCCAACATAGTTCAAGACCTTTTAAAATTGCCAAAAGTTCTGCTCCAAGGGAGAAGGAAGTACCTATATTGAAAGCAAAACCCAATAGCTAGTTACCCTTTTCATCCCTGACTAAACCTCCAACAACAACATTCCTTGGTTGCCCTTTCACACTACCATCCACATTCAGCTTCACATAAGAAGGATTTGGTTTAACCCAGATTACAGGGAGTTCATAGCTCGTGTTCAACTCACAGTAATGCAAAATATCCCAAGCTTCCTTGGCTTTCAGCGATACCTTTTGTGATGCATTAGCCGGCCATTGAAAATCTGTTTCAAATATACTCAAGTTTCTCCAATGCCAGAGCATCCAAAGTGTATGAATGAAGATACCACTCCAGGGCAGAGCATCATGGAGGACATTGCTAGTCATATTTGATTGGATCCATGTCTGCAAGTCTAACCCAAAAAAATCCCCAGAAGTCAAATTTGGTTTAATTGCTAACAATGTGTCTCTAGATAAGGGGCAATCTCGCAGAACATGTATGAGATTTTTTATATCATTATTACATCTACTGCAAACACTCGAAGGGCCTAAGTTCCTTGACATCAACCATGTTACTGTTGGAGCACCCGAGCATTTGGCTCATTGGTTGATGCATAATCCCCCTACCTAAAGAGTAGGGTTCGAATCCCCCTCTCCCAATTATATATAAAAAAAAAAAACCCATGCTACTGTTGGAAGAGATTCATGTAAAACACGCCAAATAAACATTTTGACCTTCCTGCAACTCATTAAGTGCCATACCTATCTCCATTTATTCTTCTCAAACAAATTTGTTGCAGATTGACTTTCATGGGCAGATTTTACAAAGAATTCTCCACTACTTGTTTAAGTCCAAAAGCATTTGTCATTTTTGATATTTCTAGGATGAATGGAATATGAAGCAATCTTTTGAAGAACCTGCATTGGTAAGATATCTGTAAGGGAATCTAAGTCCTAGTTTCCATATTCATCACAGAAACATGCTATTAGTAATTCTATTTCAACTAAGGACAAGTCTCTGACAACAAAGTTAATTAACGGGCCACAGGGCAATCAGGAGTCCAACTAGAATTTTGTATGAAGACCATTATTTACTACCTTTTCCAAACCCCCTGCAAGAACTTTCTTGCTTTTTAATATGCTACGCCAAGTGTGAGAATTAGATGATTTAGCCTGGATTTAAAAAAAGGTTGTGATGCCTCAAATATTTCTTCTGCAAGATTTCAGCCCATAAAGAGTCTTTTCCTTGCCATAATTGCCAGTCAAGCTTGGCAAGTAAATCCAAATTAAATTTTCTAGTCTCTCTAATCTGTAAACCTCTAAGTTCTTTGGGTAAACAAAGGGTGTTCTAGTTTATCGCATGGATCTTCCTCATTCCACCTACCTGACCCCAGATGAAATTCCTATTCAACTTATTGATTTCCATGGCCACGTTGTCTGGGATTAATGTGGTTTGCATAATGTACGAAGCATTGTACTAGTAACTGTTTGCCCTAAAGAGACTCTCCCTGCCATTGAAAGGAATTTATTACTCCACTATTCAAGCTTCCTCCCTACTTTGCTGCGTAAATCAGAATAAATGGCTTTTGTAATCCTACCATGAAGCATCGGGGTCCCTAAATATTTACCGAAATCTTTTGTGAGGCTAATGCAAGCAACATGACTTAACGCTTTAGCTTTGGATGAGTGGACATTTGAGGAGACAAGCATTTTGGATTTCTCAAGACTTAATTTTTGTCTTGATGCTGAACAAAACTTTTGAATAACCAGCATCATAACTTGTCCTTGAGTCTCAGTAGTTGTTCCAAGTAGCATAATGTCATCTGTAAAACATACATGAGAAAGAGTCGATCCATTTTTTGTCAATAAAAGAGGTTGTTAGTTCCCCAGTGTAACTTTTTCATTAATTAATTGTGACAATTTCTCCAAACATAGTACAAAGAGATAGGGAGATAGTGGATCATCCTGCCTGATGCCTCTTAATGGCTCAAATCTTTTTGATTGCTTACCATTCCATAAGATAGAAAATGTGGGGGTTTGGACAATATGCATAATTAACGACATCCATTTCGAGGGAAGGCCTATCTCTATAAGGACCTCTTGAAGAAAATACCACTTAACTCTATCATAAGCTTTTTCTAAGTCGATTTTGATCGCCAAAGCTCCTTTCTTTCTTTTCATAATTCGCATTGTATGAATGGCCTCTTGCACTACAATGATATTATTAGATGCTTGTCGCCCCAGAATAAAGCTGCTCTGGGTATTTCTAATTAGCTTTGTCAGTATTGGTCGTAAGCGATTTACAAGAATTTTGCTAAGCAATTTCAATGGAACTGAACATAGGCTTGTAGGGCGAAATTAGCTCACCTTCTCTAGTCTTTCCATTTTAGAGATGAGAGTAATAAGTGTGTGGTTCAATGATGGTGGAAAGGAACCTCTTAGGTAAGCATCTTGTGCAAATTTAATAAGGTCATTACCAATAATCTTCTAATTTTTCTAAAAGAAGCTTGCAGGAAACCCATCATATCTTGGACTTTTGTTGGGATTCATTGCAAAAGAGCCTATTTAATTTCTTCACCCATAAGAGGCATGGCCAGTGTTGATGATTTTTCAATATCTAATCTCCAATTTGGATCTGTCAGAAGAGTTTTGCGAATCCCACCATCTGTGTATAAATTCATGAAAAAACTAACTACTAGATTTTCAATTTTCGATGGTTCCGTGCACCAGGTATTGTCTTCCCTTTTGAGGGTAAAGTTATGTTTCCTCCTCTATTTACTCTTCACCATGGCATGATAAAACTTGGTATTTCCATCACCGTATTTAATCCAGTCTAACTTAGCTCGTTGTTGCCATATTACTTCTTCTTAATAGAGAACTAGATTGTATTCTTCAATAAAAGAGAATTCAAGATTCTGGACGTAATCATTTGGTCCCTTATCTAACTGCTTTTGAATTCCTGTAAGTCTTGCTATAAGTCTCCTCTTCGTTCTGAGAATGTTTCCAAAGTGGGTTTTGCTCCAAGTTTTTAAGTTAGAAGCCAATTGTTCCAATGAAGTACTTGTATCATTATTTTCAAATGTCTAATGCGACCCCAAAAAATCTTCAAAGCTCGGATGAGACATCCACGCCTCTTCAAATATGAATTTATTCAAATCAGGCAGCATTGATGAAAAAGTGCACCGTACTAGAACTAGATGGTGGTTGGAATGTGTCTGGGGTAGATTAATAGCAACAGCATTGGGAAACATAACATGCCATCTATCATTGACAAAGACTCTGTCCAAACGGACCGGGGTATAATCTAAACCTTCTCTTTTATTCCACCATGTGAACTTGACCCCAGACACTTCTAAATCATATAAATTATAGTAACTCATGCAATTGAGTAATTGGTTGCACTAAGTTAAATTCACGTTCTTTCTTCCCTATTTTTCGTCTGGAAAGACTACTTGATTAAAGTCTCCTACAATCATTGCTTGCCAGTTTTAAAGTGTCACGACCCGGAACTCCCATCGAGCTCGTGACAACCGTCGTGAAGCCTCGATAGACATTCTTCACCCCGAATGTCGATCGAAACCTCGCAAGGCTCTCGTATCAGCTTTTGCACATCCCCGGTGAGCAATAGTTATCAAATCTCGCATTTCAAGAAATCATAAGTCATTTTCAAATTAAAACAATAAAATATTATTTTTTAGCTTACAGAGGCATTTTCGTCATTTTTTTTTCAAAAATACCGAAACCCTCCAAAAACATGGTGTAAAAGATAAATATGTTCATACATATTTTAAATCAGATAATTGAAGTATAAAATTACTTTTACAGTGACACGTGAGCCCCCAACTGACCAAGAAGGTGTAGGGCTACGAACCCTTACTTTCTAGGATGAAACTCCGAGATTAATTCTCGTCTTAATCAACTATCAACAAACTGTCTTAAGCCTGAAAAATGGATAGGAAGAAGGGTGAGATTATGATTACATAATCCCAGTGAGTAAACAGACACCATCTAAACTATCTAAAGGCGAGTAAAGGGAGACAATTAAAAATAGTTCATTTTAGCAAATTTTTTCACAACACGAATATTCATTTCAACCAAATAATCAATATGACTCGTGAATTTCTCAAAACTTGGCTCCTGCCAAAATCATTCTCGCAGGTACCTTCGTCAAGGTATCCCACTAAGACCGCCAAGGCTGTTAAAAATTCATATTGCGCATAAAACACATTTTTCGTTGAACATCACAGCCGTTCCTTGACGTTGGCTGAGTCTCACTCTCACGTGGTGGTTAACGTGAAGTGCACTAAAAAAGCCCACCTCAGGAGATACCCTACGCGCCTCTACGATCGAGGTGAGAATATAAAATAGTTTACCGTACCCCTCTAATAGGCTGGTCCACGGAACCCCCCACCACTGCAGTAGCTAATCTTTAGTCCACCAATTGATCAAATCTCAATGGCATAGCATGGCAATTACATTACTAACCAATTTATCAAAGCAAAACAGACAATTCATATTTTTCAACACAAGTATAAATTCAGCCAATCATGCCAATTTATCACAAGCCATTTAATTCAAATCATAATTTTACAACACAAGTAGGCAATGTCCAATTACTCTATTTTCAAAACCAGTATTCGATTTTTCAGAAAATTTATAAAATTATTTTATAAAATCACAATTTCTCCTAAAACATAGCAATTTACCATTTAAACCCATTTTTCATAAAATCACACAATTGAATAAAACTACTCTAGATAATTAAGACGATAATAAGTTCACTCACAGTATTAGGAGTAGAAATACTCCTATTTTCAGTCTGCTGGTACAGTCCTTTACCCGTATCTAATGGCTCACCACCTAGCCATAATCCATGACACATATTCCAATTAAATTGTGTCTAACAGTCATAAGCTATTTCAGGCTCGATATATATGCATGATATGAAATGAAAAATGCACGGGTAGCCATCTAGACCCGGTATTGGCCTAAGTCGATTTTACTACGATAAATTGGCCAATGTGTCCAATTTCACTCCAACTTGCTCCATTTCTTTTCCAATCCCTCAATTCACCAAGCACAACTAATTAACACACAATTAGGCAAATTTATCTACACTTTTCTTCTTGGAACTTTCGGCCAACAATGGTACGCTAACTCTGTGATTTTTCCTACTTAATTTTCTCTCCTTAATTCATTAATTCCTACACCAAAAACTATTATTTCTTAATCAAATCACCTAGAATAACATCCCATTCTTCCTCATTATTCACTTAGAGAATTCGGCTATTGATGGG
>NC_030852.1:25128129-25221175 GCF_000208745.1 Theobroma cacao
TCATGAGTCTAACTTGACTGTATAGACATTTGCTCCTTAAGCTTTAATATTTCCTCATTGCAAAAAGTCTTTCGAATTTATCACATCAGAGTATTCATAAGGTCGATACATATCCATTTTTTATAGTTCAAGGTCTAACGCAGCGAACACTGTCTCATCATTAAAGTTCTACCCTTATCTATCGATCATAGCTCCCTTGCACAATTACCTATACATTCTTGGGTTACCTACAAGCCATTCATGACCATCCAACTTTTGCCCTCTTATAGTAAGTCAAACTCATATATTCTCTTATGCTTTTCCATACGCTTCCTTAATAAAGTTCCACTCTTTCATACGAATATAACATCATTCTTTCTTAACCAATTTACAAATTGTACTTAAAATTGCAAGACTTAAAACTAGATTTTCCTCAAGTACATTTCAATATTAATACTAATATCACTCTCAACTTATAACTTCTATTTTATAATAACATAACTTAGTGCTTGCTTTTACAAGATCCACGGCAGAACTTCTCTTGAGTATTTTCTTAGGGATATCTATCTTAAACTTATGTCTCACAACATGTGATCACTTAACCCGTAACTTAGCCATTTATGTGGCATTCTTTTCGAGGCCCACTCTAAGGTATTGTTATATCTGTATTGATCCCCTTGGCTTCCCGACCCTACAGGACCGCATACACTAAGTATCAAACCCCAGACCTTTTACTTCCCCTGAAGGGAACGCCTTTAACCATTTCAGCTTTAACTCATTCATATCGATACCTTCCAAAACCTTAAAACTCCAATTACCAAAATTTAGAATCAAGTTTAATGACCTTAGGTCAACTCGTGAATTCAACTTCACATCTGTCTCATTTTATTCATGCGTCCTAGACATGAAGTGTTCTTAGCACCGCGACACGGTGGCTATTGGAGTTTACTTGATCAATGTTATTCATCTATATTTAAGATTACTACACTAATCATTCTCAACCGTTTGGTTTTTCTTCAAGCTTACGTCACAATTTTCATGACCATTTATATCCTCTTGTGCTTATCACATATAATAAGTAAAATAGATATTTTCAAATTCATCTCATCCTATTCAATCTAACCTGACTTAACCTAACTCGGGGCCACGCAGTGTCAGTGTAGATTTCTTAAAACAACTTTGAAACCGAAAACTTTAAAATCCAAAGCTTTAAAATCAAAATCTTTGATCTTTAAACCATGCTCTGATAACACTCTAAATTGTCACGACCTGGAACTCCCATCGAGCCTGTGACAACCGCCGTGAAGCCTCGACAGATATTCTTCACCCCGAATGCCGATCGAAACCTCGCAAGGCTCTCGTATCAGCTTTTGCACATCCCCGGAGAGCAATAGTTATCAAATCTCGTATTTCAAGAAATCATAAGTCATTTTCAAATCAAAATAATAAAATATTATTTTTTGGCTCACAGGGGCATTTTTGTCATTTTTTTTGAAATACCGAAACTCGCCAAAAACATGGTGTAAAAGATAAATATGTTCATACATACTTTAAATCAGATAACTGAAGTATAAAATTACTTTTACAGTGACACGTAGGCCCCCAACTGACCAAGAAGGTGTAAGGCTACGAACCCTTACTTTCTAGGATGAAACTCCGAAATTAATTCCCGTCTTAATCAACTATCAACAAACTGTCCTAAGCCTGAAAAATGGATAGGAAGAGGGGTGAGATTATGATTACATAATCCCAGTGAGTAAACAGACACTAAACTATCTAAAGGTGAGTAAAGTGAGACAATTAAAAATAGTTCATTTTAGCAAATTTTTCACAACACGAATATTCATTTCAACCAAATAATCAATATGACTCGTGAATTTCTCAAAACTTGGCTCTTGCCAAAATCATTCTCGTGAGTACTTTGTCAAGGTATCCCACTGAGATCGTCAAGGCTGTTAAAAATTCATATTTCGCATAAAATACATTTTTCGTTGAACATCACAGCCGTTCCTTGGCGTTGGCTGAGTCTCACTCTCACGTGGTGGTTAACGTGAAGTGCACTCAGAAAGCCCACCTCAGGAGATACCCTACGCCCCTCTACGACCAAGGTGAGAATATAAAGAAGTTTACCGTGCCCCTTTAATAGGCTGGTCCACGGAACCCCCCACCACTGCAGTAGCTAATCTTTAATCCACCAATTGATCAAATCTCAATGGCATAGCATGGCAATTACATTACTAACCAATTTATCAAGGCAAAACAGACAGTTCATATTTTTCAATACAAGTATAAATTCAGCCAATCATGCCAATTTATCACAAGCTATTTAATTCAAATCATAATTTTACAACACAAGTAGGCAGTCTCCAATTACTCTATTTTCAAAATCAGTATTCGATTTTTCAGAAAATTTATAAAATCATTTTATAAAATCACAATTTCTCCTAAAACATAGCAATTTACTATTTAAACCCATTTTTCATAAAATCACACAATTGTATAAAACTACTCTATATAATTAAGACGATAATAAGTTCACTCACAGTATTAGGAGTAGAAATACTCATATTTTCAGTCCGCTGGTACAGTCCTTTACCCGTATCCAATGGCTCACCACCTAACCATAATCCATGACACATATTCCAATTAAATTGTGTCTAATAGTCATAAGCTATTTCAGGCTCGATATATATGCATGATATGAAATGAAAAATGCACGGGTAGCCATCTAGACCCGGTATTGGCCTAAGTCGATTTTTCATCCGATAAATTCGCCAATGCGTCCAATTTCACTCCAACTTGCTCCATTTTTTTTCCAATCCCTCAATTCACCAAGCACAACTAATTAACACACAATTAGGCAAATTTATCTTCACTCTTCTTCTTGGAACTTTCGGCCAACAATGGTACGCTAACTCCGTGATTTTTCCTATTTAATTTTCTCTCCATAATTCATTAATTCCTACACCAAAAACTATTATTTCTTAATCAAATCACCTAGAATAACATCCCATTCTTCCTTATTATTCACTTAGAGAATTCGGCTATTGATGGGTTCCAAACCTTTGACGGTTTTCTTCACTTGTTTTCATGCTACACATCATTAATCACCTAAAAACACTAACATACCTAAAATCAAACCAATCCAAGATCATTCTCTCTCCATATCCATTTTGATCAGCCATAAATTCATCATGAAAACATGTAATTTAAACATGAAAATTAAGGGAAAATGCATGGGTAAGGTAAATCACTAGCAAAATCAAAGAAATTTTATTTTTGCTTGATCAAATCCTTAAATTCTAACACTTTCTCTTTGATTTTTCCCACCTAGGGTTTGTGCTTCCTTGGTTTCTCTTCTCTTCTGGTTTGGCTGATCACTATGGGAGAAATGGGCTGATTTTTTGTCTTTTTATAAAGAAATAATAAAATAATAAAAACATGACACATGACATTTCCTTATTGGTTCAAATTTTAAATATTTGACTTTTAATTCTTTAATTCTCCACCACACATTTGTCATGTTTATCCATTTCCATGATGAATAAAATTCCTTGATCTTGATAAGTGTCGGGGGTGAAAATTTACCGATTTACCCCCGGGATGGCAAAATTACCATTTCGCCCCTATACTCCAAATTATACCAGAATTAAAATTTTTGACTTCTAAACTTCAAATCATACTCCAATACTCAAATCATACTCCAATAAATCAAATGGGGCCAAAAAATCTTTTCTAAAAATTCTCATTTGTCCCCAAGTGGTAAATGACCATTTTATCCCTAGATAGTGAAAATTCCGATTTGACTCTAAATTGATCCTCGAACTCCGAATTACCATTTTGAGTCATCCCTAAACTGTGAAACTCTTAATTTCACCTTAAAATTCCTATTTGAACTAGTTCGAGGCTTAATCGACTTAATGGTACCATTAGGGGCAATATCGTCTTTTAACAATTCCTCGAACTTCCTAAATATGTAAACATTCTATTGAGCATGTAAATGACGTCATAATTATTTTATAGAATAGGGTTTAACATAAAAAGTCCCATAAATGTTTTCACTCATTCGTTAATGGACTACCATAAATTGCTGTGAGTAACCATTGCTCTTTAGATGGGTTTACAAGCAAGTGGATTAATTGAGATGAGTAAGCTAGGACTTCAACTTCAATCACTTCAGCATTCTTAAACACACAAATGCCTCCTGAGTAGCCATTTACTTCTACTCTGAAATAATTTTGGAAGCCATACTTGCGACACATTTTATCAGCTCCCATCCCTGATATTCGAGGCCTAAAGAGAATAAATATATGAATTTTATGTAATTTAACCAGGCTCTTAATATTTCTACAGCACCTGCGAGAGGCTGTGCCTTTAACATTCCAGTTCATAATATTTAACATGTATAAGAGAATAATAAATAAAGATTAAATAAAGAATTAGGTCAAAGAGACTTGCATAGCAACGACTTCATTACTTTCAAGCTCCATGGAGTTTAAGCTATCATTTGTTCCTCGAGTAATAGGGTTATCATCTTCCATTGGTTCTGTTAACTTTTCATGAGCTGCACCATTAACTCCAACACTTTGTTCATTTTTTTCTCTACCACTTTCCAAGTACATGGCTATTTTTGAGTGTTGAATTTGTAATGGAGGTGATGATGGGGCTCCTTGTACCACATTTTCAACCATCTCAGGATTTGATTGTCTGGTAAGCTTAATAGTGCCACTAGAGAAGGTTATTTTTGGCTCTTCAGGGACTTGCTTTTTGCCTTTAACCTTAGATAAAGATGTAAGGTCTCTATTCGACACACTTGCGAAAGATTGCAAGTTTTCCTTGAGTTGCTCTTTTGTATAAGTTGCAGTCATGCT
This sequence comes from Theobroma cacao, assembly GCF_000208745.1. Lineage (NCBI taxonomy): Eukaryota > Viridiplantae > Streptophyta > Magnoliopsida > Malvales > Malvaceae > Theobroma > Theobroma cacao. The sequence continues at coordinate 25,132,980 of NC_030852.1, forward strand.
CTTTTTTGTTCTACTCATTTCTGGCATTATAGTAGCATTCTTTGTAGTCTCAAGTATCACCACATCTTCATTCTGTTCCATATCTTCATTGTCCAACACAACAAACTGAGAACCCAAGTTGGAAATAGGTCGCGGTTTTTCCATTTGTATGGCTGCTTTGGCCTTTTGCATTTTAGGTTTTCTGTTATTCTGCTTCACAACCATCCAGGGACCATACTTGGCTGTTTCATAATCCTTTTGAACAACTTTATGAGACTCTGATAGTTTCAACGCTTGTTCTTCAGATAATCCCTTTTTTTCTTGCTGCTTCATGACACATCCCTCTTCACTATGCCCAAATTTCTCGCAATGAAAGCATAACATTTTCAGTCCTTCATATTCGATTTTTTGCCACCTGCCTCCACTGAAGATTTTTGGTATAAGTGGTTTCTTGAGATCAATTTCCACACATAGTCTAGCAAATTTCCCTTTCGATTGGGAAGAGGTAGTTCGGTCAATCTTGACTGATTTTCCAATCCTATCACCTATCTTATCCAATATCTCCCTATCATAGTATTCAAGAGGCATCCCAGGTAGGCAAACCCATGTTGCTACCGATTCGACTGAGGCTTCATCTGATCTAAATCCTAGGCACCATCTTCGAACAGTGAGATAATGATCTGCTATGATCCACGGTCCATCCGTTAGCACTTGAAGATAATCAGATTTGTTGTCAAAACGAAAACAATAGAGTCCGTTCTCAAGATCAACCGCTTGGAAATCACCAAGCAAAGCCCACATCTGTTTGACCCTTGTACAAAGATAGGTGTAGCTAATGTTTCTACCCAATAGTTTGACTATTAGGGTATTTTTCCAAGGTTTCCAAATGCGTAGCTTATCTTCCCTTGTGAATTGAATATAAGGACCACCAATCTTCCGATCAGTATCTTCCTCATCAGACTTAGGCACTTCAACCTCCTCTTCTTCATCATCAAAGGCTTCCCCATTCGTATCATGTTCTTGATTTTCATTAAATAGAACATGACGATAAGACAAACGAGGAAAAGCACCAAGTAGTACATTTTGGTTTTGAGGCAGAGTATCCACAGGTTGACTTCTAGGATCTTCAGTTTTCGGCCCAGACCGGATCTTTTTAGATCCCACATGATCAACAAATAAGGGAAAGCCTCCCCCAGAATTTGGTGAAGGGTCACCAACTACATCCACCTCCGTGTAAAGGTGGTCAAGAGGCTGAACTAGGTTTTTGGAGATTCGGTGTACATTAGTAAAATTACCTTACCGTGCGCTGAGAAAAAAAAGCCTTACTAATCAGTTTATATATCCTAAGAATGTGGAAAAAAACTAGCAAGACTTAGATGTAGGCTTGCGATTGTTAAATTGGCTGAGTACGTATAGCACTCACTCTACATCATTAATTTATACTATACTATCCTGTTACGTAAGTTAAAAAATCTTACTGGCATCCTCTACTCTTCAAAATTAAACATCCATCTTTATTAAATTAGGCACGACAGAGGCTAGTATGTAAGTCAGTGAGTACTTCCGAAAAAAACTCACAAGAAAATAAAATAGAGTTTCTTAATTTGTCATTTGTTGAATAATGGGAAATATGGAATACAACGAATCCCATCAAAGTTAGAACCCATGTCCCCCCTACATGAATGATGGCCTTGGTATGGCTTTCCAATTTGTTTGCATGAGAGACGAAGCACCTTGATCTTACTCACTGCCACGTTGGTTGACTGCACGTCCTAATCTATTCCGAAGTTTCCAGATTAATTGCCAGCCGTCGCTTATGAGCTTCAAGCAAATTCAATACTGAAGTTTCCGTTTTCTTTTGTCGTTGCCTTGTTGGTGCTAGATCCTGATTTGCGCGTTATTTTTATCTGTTAGGTTCTCTCTCTGTTTCTTTGTCAACGATGGAAGTATTCTTCGCAAAGTTGCAAAGAAAAATAATACTAATCAGCAGCAGCAAAAGGTTTTGATGTAATGAAAGGTCAACAGCAGGAATTAAATTACTAGATAAGGGGCTTCTGTTGAGGGAGGTCATTCTTAGCAAGAATGATGTGTCGTTGACGTGGCATTTACCATTTGGCAGCTGTAACTGAAGAGGAGCCAATACCAAAGCAAAACGTCCTCAGTGTTGACCTTCCTCGAACTCCCTTCAGTCCTTTTTTTTTCCATTGGCGCAGGCGTAGCCAATGCCATTATCCAACACGTGAAAAACAATATCTGTAAGTCTAACCACGCGGTTTGCTTCTTCGATTTGACATTTATTTGCACCTGGGTGAGATACGAAAAGTTTACATCAAACCAACGTTTCCCTTTTAGCCCAAGAAAGGACACATATAAATAGCTAAGTTCTGGACGTTGGTAAACTCGTCTGTGTATCATTTCTTTCTAGTTTCTTCTTTATTTTGATTACCTCGAAATCTCCCTTCAAGTTTCCATTGGTGTCTCTGGCTTTAGAAGCTAGTGTAGTTTTGTAAGCATTACCGCATCCCAATGACAATCACAGCAACGCCCTGTGTCAAAGATGGCTGCCTCTTGGTCAGGGGCAAGGTGGTGCTGACTAAGGTTCCGAAGAACATAATCGTTTCTCAGGGAAGTCGTGGATCCGCTTTTCTGGGTGCGACTTCAGGAATTCCCAGTTCTCGCCATGTTTTCACTCTTGGGGTTCTGGAGTAAGTTTCCAGCTTTCTCAACATGTTCAATGCATATCTGTTTCTCTATCATAGTTTCTCGGTAACCGAGGAATTATGGGATCAGCGAGAAATTTAATGAAGCATATTGAAATTTGAAAATCTGTGACAATATGTTGGACTTGCGGTGGTTTTTTTAACACGACAATCTCTCTGCTGTTTCTCTTGTATGTTGCATGTTGTCTCATGTTTTCTGTTCCTCATGAATTTCATTTGATCTCTGCTTCGCCACTACAGGGGATACAAGCTTTTGTGTCTCTTTAGATTCAAAATATGGTGGATGATACCGCGATATGGGGAATCTGGTAGTGAAATTCCCATGGAGACTCAAATGCTTCTTTTGGAAGTAAGAGAAGAGTCTGCTGTGGATGATGGAATTTCTTCTGATCCAGCCACTGAAAACACGTTCTATATCCTCTTCTTGCCTGTCTTGGATGGAGAATTTCGAACAAGTTTGCAAGGGACTTCTGCAAATGAGCTCCAGTTTTGTGTGGAAAGTGGTTAGTTTGTGATTCTGTCAATTTTTGTTGGATCTCTATATGAGAACCAAATTTAAGTATTCTATATTTTGGTTGTGTTGTAGACTTAAGAGTACTCTGCTGTATGATACTTCAGGTGATGCCAATGTCCAGACCTCACAAATATTGGAGCCAGTGTTCATAAATTCAGGGGACAATCCATTTGAGCTCATCAAGAACTCCATCAAGTATGCTCAAATAAGAACAGAAGTAGTCAATATTTCCTTTAGAGCATTTTGTTGTCATTTGACATTTAATATCCGCACAAGCTGAAATTCCTTCCTGCATTCTTTGTGTCTATGTAGGATATTGGAGAAGCACAAGGGCACTTTTAGTCACATTGAAAACAAGAAGGTACTTAATCTCAAACGGTTTAACTAATGCAAGTCAATAGATAAACGTTCTTGCCATTGATAAATTTGATGTGTTTTGATTTACAGATCCCTGCACATTTGGACTGGTTTGGGTGGTGCACTTGGGATGCCTTTTACACTGAAGTCAATCCTCAGGGCATCAAAGAGGGTCTTCAAAGGTACTATAATTAACTCAAAAAATCATTTCACTAAGCTACATGAAACAAATTGCTCTATAATTGTCACAAACTTCCAAAGAGCAATGTGATCAGTGTTCTGTTTCTGGACAGTTTCTCGGATGGAGGCTGTTCCCCAAAATTCCTAGTCATTGACGATGGATGGCAAGATACAGTAAATGAGTTCCGCAAAGAGGGAGAACCACTTATTGAAGGGACACAGTAAGTCCTCTTTGTGATTTGATAGACATTCCTTGTCAATGCTAATGCATGCAAGTCATTTGCCACTCTTTGCTAATTATTCTCCTTGCTGCTTTGTCGTTTGACAGATTTGCAACTAGATTAGTAGATATCAAAGAAAACAGTAAGTTCAAGAGTTCAGGATCAGATGCTGGGTGCGATGGTCTTCATGAGTTCATTGACACAATCAAAGGAAAATATGGATTGAAGTAAGGTTTCAAATCTGTACATCCAAACCTTTCTGGTCCTAAGAGACTTATGTTGTTTTTGCAGCATTTTATGATGAAATTTATTTATTAATGCAGGTATGTCTATGTCTGGCATGCTTTAGCAGGCTATTGGGGAGGTGTCCTCCCATCATCTGAAACAATGAAAAAGTACAATCCGAAGATTGTTTACCCAGTTCAGTCACCTGGTATCATAGGGAATCTGAGAGACATTATCCCGGACAGCCTGGAGAAGTATGGAGTAGGGATCATTGACCCACAGAAAATATTTGATTTCTATAATGATCTCCATAGCTATCTCTCCAGCAGTGGTGTAGATGGTGTCAAGGTCGATGCCCAGAATTTGATAGAAACCTTAGGTTCTGGATTTGGTGGACGGGTGTCGTTGACTAGACAGTATCAACAAGCACTTGAACAATCTGTTTCAAGAAATTTCAGAGATAATAACCTAATCTGTTGCATGAGTCACAATTCAGACTCAATTTACAGGTAAACCTGCTCCTCTTCATTTTTTAAACATCAAATCAAAATATTTAGCAAGTTGGGAAATTGAAATGTAAGTACTGATAAGAAGTTGTTTAATTTCAGTTCAAAAAAGAGTGTGGTTGCAAGAGCATCAGAAGATTTCATGCCACGAGAGCCAACATTTCAAACCTTACATATTGCTTCTGTTGCCTTTAACAGTCTACTTCTTGGGGAGATTGTGGTGCCAGACTGGGACATGTTCCATGTAGGATGCTTTCCTTTTATATTGACAATAATTATTGAATCGCATTCTTGTGAAATGCATATTAAACATTTTCATAATAGTCTTCATAGTTGCTCTACTTGCAAAACCTAAGCCTCTCCAGGTACTTGAACACAGAAAGCAGAAAAGTCAAATTCATATAGACATAGAGCTCTTATCACATATTACTATCCAATTGTAGTGCTTAATGCTTTTGCTCTTTGCATTTGAAGCTTAAAACCAGAGTTGCAGTTTCTGATGTACATGCTTTCTTTTCTATTTATGACAGAGCAAACATGATACAGCTGAGTTCCATGGTGCTGCAAGGTCAATAGGTGGGTGTGCAGTATATGTAAGGTTAGCCACAATAACTTATGATTTTATTTTTATTTATCTCAATATTCTTGTTCTCGTATTAGTAGAGAATAACTTAAACATTCTTTTTTCCATTGTTCCTTTTCTTCTGTTATTATTATAGTGACAAGCCAGAGAATCATGATTTTGAAATCCTTAGGAGGCTGGTGTTGCCTGATGGGTCTATACTAAGAGCTAGACACGCTGGCCGTCCTACTCGAGATTGTTTATTCAGAGACCCTGTCATGGATGGGAAAAGGTAAAAATCTAAATTGGCTGAAGGGAAAAAGAAAAAGAAACAAAGAAGGCTTTTAAACTATAACAAACTTCATTTCAATAGTTTTTCACACATATAAACTCTTTTGCAGTCTTCTCAAGATATGGAACTTGAATAAATTATCTGGAGTCATAGGTGTTTTCAACTGCCAAGGAGCAGGAAGTTGGCCAATGAAACAAGCAACTGAAGACCTGACAAGCACACCTTCATCCATTTCAGGCAACATGAGTCCCTGTGATGTTGAGTTCATTGAAGAGGTAGCAGGGGAAAATTGGAATGGAGATTGTGCAGTGTATGCCTTCACTTCAGGTTAACTTTTGGCTCCCTCAACTTGACTGGGAAAACTGAATCTGAAATCAAAATCTCTATATTTACCATTTTTTGTCAATTGCAGGATCTCTATCCAAATTGCCAAAGAAGGGAAATATTAAAGTGTCATTGGCCACTCTTAAATGTGAAATATATACCGTCTCCCCAATTAGGGTTAGTAAATCAACCACCTTTCTGGTTTCTGGTGAATTCTGTTTGTGTCAAATCTAATGGATAAACCATGTTAAACAGGTTTTTGGTCAGGATGTTCGTTTTGCTCCCATAGGATTGCTTGACATGTACAATTCAGGAGGAGCAGTGGAAGCTATGGATTGCACAATGAATCTTTCGGGATGCATAATAAAAATCAAAGGACGAGGCTGTGGCAGATTTGGAACCTACTCAAGTGCAAAGCCAAGGTCTTGTACGGTTGACATGAAGGAAGTGGAATTCATCTATAATACTGAGAATGGATTACTGACAGTTGATCTGCAAGGTGATTGCAACTTGAGAACTATGGAGTTCGTATTTTGAGTTATCAGTTATCATGTCAGGTGACAAGCATTCATGGAGGAACCATGGAGGTGTTGTATGTCGACTTGAGTTTTGCATTGGAGAAGCATGCTCTGATTCTTTTCAGCAGCTAAGCAGGAGATTCTTTATAAATGATTCATTTGTGAGCATTAGGAGATGTAAATAATTGTATTTCATTCTTTATGTATGAGAAAGTCATTAATTTTCATGTCATTGAACCAAAGATGACTTCAAAGGTCAGTACAAGATATATCTTAATCTTTGCATCATGAATATATATATATATATATATTAAAGAGAATAAATATGGTGTTCTAACTTCTAAGTTGACATTTTAGTTACTCTTTAAAAATAAGCACATGCTAAAAACAGCGATAAATTTTTTTGTTAACCTGTTAGTCCTGCTTCCAATCTTACTTCTGAAAATTTCTTGTAATTATTTGCACATATGCACGCGACGGAAGAATTTATATAAAAATTTTTAAGTCAAGTTTCATGAATATTCTCGATATAAAATTTTATCTAAAATGATATCAAAGCTTATTAAAATGTTTCCAAATTTTGTAAGCTTATCTACGTAAGAAGGCATTTTAAATTTTCGATTATAGGTTTAATTTAATCACTTTTAATAGGCCTTGTATAAAGCTTACTTCTGAACTTAATCACGGGTAAATTCAGAAATTTTTTTAAATAGTGTCATAAGTAAAGTAATATCTGTCGAAAAAGTATTTAGATCAAATTCGACATGATTTTACTTAGAAGATTGTTAAATATCATCATTAGTGGAATTATGTTGTTGGAAAAGACTTAAGTTTTGTGAGATAATTTTTTGTATTTTAAAATATCTTTTGAAGAAAAATTTATCCAAAAACCTGTTAAAAATTACTACTCATTTCTCATTAGTATAAACTAAATTATTAGAACTAAATAAAATATAATCTTACATAACAAATTATCAGATTCAATAACTAACAATTTAACAAATTTCTATTTATTGATCAAAACTAAGTATAAACATCCACAAACAATATAAAGTTAAATAAAAAAATAAATAATCAAACAATATATCTACAAAATAAATAAAAAAAGACTAATAATTTCAAGATATTATTTGACATGCAAAGCTATTTTCTATTAGTTAGATTATAATTATGAACCGACACTATCAAATTAATCAAAAAAATATTTAGACATGATGTATTTAAAAACTTAATTTGAGTGAAAAATTACTTACAATTGAAGTCTAGATCAATTGCTTTGAGAGGATGAAAACCCAATAAGGATCGAGAAAAGTAAGACTTGAATTTTTGAACAAAGAGTTATAAAAAGAAATTTTTTTTATTTTTTCATATAATATTTAAATATTAATATATAAATTACTTTTTGATAAATCTATTTTCACTTGAAATTTTTACCTCATTTCTTATAAAATTATAAAAAAATTAATAAGTTTATTAATATATTAACTAAATAAAACTCTAAATTAGCAATATAACGAGTAAACAATTTTGGTAAGTGACACCACTCCCTCTAAGGTAGGTCGGCCCTTGAACTTGATCCAAGTAACTTTACCTAAGAAAACCGCACGAACCTGCAACGATTAAGACGAGGTTACAACTGGAAATCTCAAATGCAACAGCAATGATTTTTTGTTCTTTGTTTAAAAATAAAAAATTAAAAAAAAAGTGATGTAGATAAAAGTTGGCAGTGGCATCTGCAGAAGGGGTGACAAGTTTCCTTGCTGAATTTGCCGCCTCTATAGATAGAATTTCCATGGCGCCACTTGTATCTCCATGGCCATCTGCTGTGTCCTAGAAGGACAGTAGTCACGTTTTCTTCTGAGTATTTTTTTATTTCCAGTTCCTGGTTCACAGATTCCACAATCTCATGCCAGCTTTGGATTTCTCCCTTAATAAATCTCAAGTTTCTAGTTTGTGACTTCTAGAGAACGTGCCTTGTTCGGTGCGGTTTTCCTTGTAGTCATGTTCATCTTTCGTCTCATCCTGGTTTAACCGGGATACTATTTATTATATATGCGGCCCCAGTTGAACATGCAATATCTGAAACAATTTTAGCATTCATTCCAGAAAGTGAAACAACTCTAGCAAACCATGGGAAGTAACGAAGAAGTTATGGTCACAGCTGAGCCCAGCGTCCAAGATGGCTCCTTCATGGTGCGTGGAAGGGCTCTTTTCTCTGACGTGCCTGGTAAAATCATGGTTACACCGGTAAGGGATAGTTCAGTTTTCGTTGGAGCCACTGCAACCAGTTCAAGTTCTCGTCATGTTTTCACTCTCGGAGTTCTCCAGTATATGTCTACCGTTCTTCTACTTTTCTTCTTTGCTGTTGTTAGTAATTTTCTTATAGCTGGCTGTTAAAAGAAACCCCCCGCCCCCCTCTCCCCAAAAGCATCACAACCATGACTTTACAACCGTTTTGTCTTACATTTCTTTATGAGTATAATTAATTTTGCATTGTTCTTTTGTAGCAAAGGTATGATATTTTCTTGTGTAAATTGATACTGCAGGGGATACAGATTTGTGTGTTTGTTCAGGTTCAAAATCTGATGGATGATACCATGTTTTGGAACGTTGGGCTGTGATGTTCCTGCAGAAACTCGAATGCTTCTCTTGGAAGCAAGAAAAGAGACTAACATCCAAGATACTGAGAACACCTTCTATGTTCTAATACTACCGGTGTTGGATGGACAGTTTCGTACTACTTTGCAAGGGACACCTGACAACGAACTAAAGTTTTGCACTGAAAGCGGTCAACTTCCCCCTTATCTATCTATTTTTTTGAGTTTAATGGGATGCTATACTCAGTTTTAGATGAGTTTCCTGCTTAATTCTGTCGATTACCTACTGCTTCAGGAGATCCTGATGTTCAAACCACCAAGCTTACGGAGCCAGTTTTTATAAATTCGGGGGACAACCCTTTTAAGCTGATGAGGGATTCTATCAAGTTTGTTTGATTTGAGCTTAAAAAACTTCATTGAACATCAAATATGAAGCTTTGAAGTGGTAGTTGACTTCTGATGTTTTCAATTGCTTGTAGGATATTGGAGAAGCATAAGGGTACCTTCAGGCACATTGAGAACAAGCAGGTGCAAGACATCCTTGTTTTCCATAAATCTATTTGTTTGACAACTTTATTGATGAAACTTTGTGCCCCTCTTCCTGGCAGCTGCCTGAACATGTAGATTGGTTTGGATGGAACACCTGGAATGCATTTTATACTAATGTTGATCCACAAGGAATAATAAGGGACTTGAAAAGTAATAAAACAGTTCGATACTTCTTGGGACTTTAATTTGGATTCAGTGCTTCATTCTTAATCTTATTTATTTATTGGTTTTGGCTTTCCTCTAAAGTGTCTCAAAGGGAGGTTGTCCTCCAAAATTTTTGACCATTGATGAAGGTTGGCAAAATCTTATGCCTAGCTACGATGAGGATGCAACAAAGTAAGACATTACTTGAACAGTTTCACTATGAATATCTGTTTATCTTTTCTGCATCAATTAGCTGACCTCATTTCGTCTGTTGATTGAAGGGAATTGGCTAGATTACTTAATTTCGAGGAAAATGAAAAATTTAAGGGCTCAAGCTTGGATAAATTAGGGAATAATCTCCGAGATTTTATCAAAACTATCAAGCAGAAATATGGACTGAAGTGAGGTTTTTTTCTCAAGCTGTTGATAGTTCTTCTTATTCATGGCAGTAAGACTCAATTGAGAAGAATTAACAATAACGCAGATATGTATACACTTGGCACGCTTCAGTTGGCTACTGGGGAGTAGTGCTCCCAGAATCTGAAGTGATGAAAAAATACAACCCCAAAATTCAAGCTGTAGTTCAATCTCCTGGTAATCTGACCCATATTATATGCCCAACCCTTGACAAGATTCAACCTGTAATTCACCCCAAAATTCTCAACTTTTACAAGGATTATCACAGCTACCTAGCAAGTTGTGGTGTTAATGGAGTCAAGGTGGATGTTCAGAATGTATTAGAACTCCCTGGTGCTGGCTATGGTGGTCGAGTCTCACTGACTAGACAATACCTAGGAGCCCTTGAGGACTCTGTTATGGAAAACTTCAATGCCAACAACCTAATCTGCTCCATGAGTCTGAATGGCGACTTCATCTACAGGTTTGCCAAATGTTTATGGAAATTTTAAAATGACTTACAAAACAAAATGATATCTGGTTTTCCAATATACTTTTTGGTTACTTTCAGTGCAAAGAAGGTTGCAGCTGCTAGAGCAACTGAAGATTTCATGCCAAATGAGCTAACATTTCGGACTTTACATGTTGCTGCTGCTGCTTTTAACTCTCTTCTTTTAGGAGAGATTGTGGTACCAGATTGGGACATGTTTTACGTAGGTTCATACTCATTTGAATAAATGTCTTTCCATCATACAACCATGAATAACAAATGGATGCATATCCATTTAAATTGCCATTTCATCCAAAGAATACTGCATTACAATCGGATATCTAATGCTTTAGCACATAGAATCCAGAGTTCTGGACTAAACATAGTAATGTCCTGTTTCTTCATTTCAGAGCGATCATTTTACTGCAGAATTCCATGGTGCAGCAAGAGCTTTGAGTGGTTCTGCAGTGTATGTAAGGTGTGCCACTACTACCAAGTGCAAAGCTCTCATCTACATATCATAATATTTTTATCTACTGAAATTAATGTTGGGATTTTCACTCCCCCAGTGACAAGCCAGGCAGTAATAATTTTGACATCATCAAGAAGCTAGTGTTGCCTGATGGCTCTATCCTTAGAGCTAGACATGCTGGCCGACTAACCCAAGACTGTTTATTCAATGACCCGGTCACAGATGGAAATAGGTTAAGTTGTTGCAGCAAAGAATCCTAGTTGCACTCTTGACGAATATAGTACCTTAATTTAGGCTTTAACTTCAATTGTTTTCTTATGGTCTCTGCTATGATTGTTGCAGTCTATTGAAGATTTGGAATTTGAACAAGTTATCAGGGGTTATAGGTGTTTTTAACTGCCAAAGAGCAGGAGTTTGGCCCCCAGTTAGAGGTAGCATATATTATCCAGTCCCAGGATCAGGAACACCCATCTCAGGGTGTGTAAGTGCCCTGGATGCTGATTCACTTGAAGAGGTTGCAGGTGAGAATTGGAGAGGAGATTGCGCAGTTTACGCATTCTTTTCAGGTGGTCCTTTTAAGACCCTCTGGGCATATTTTGAATCTCAGTTTTCAATTACGCTAGTCTTATATGGCTCTTGAGCGTAATCATTAAGAGTTTATATACTGTAGAATCCCTTAAGACGATGTTAAAGGACACAAAATTTCAAGTAGCCTTGGAGTATTTGAAATGTGAAGTCTTTACTGTTTCTCCTATCAGGGTCAGTATTTCTCCACATCTTTTTTTCTCAGGAATAATGCCTGCGTCTAATCTGAAACAAAGTACTCAGAAGAATGAGGCATGACTCCAACAGGTTTTTGGTGAGTATCTTCGCTTTGCTCCAATTGGATTGCTCGATATGTACAACTCAGGAGGAGCACTTGAAGCCATGAACTATGAAAACAACCAATCAGAATGTAAGATAAAGGTTAACATGAGAGGACGTGGACGTTTCTGAGCCTATTCCAATACAAAACCAAAATCTTGTGCTGTGAACCAGAAAAAGGAGAACTTCATATACAATTTCAAAGATGGACTTCTGACAGTCATGCTTCAGGGTGACTGCAACACAAAACAAATAGTATTTATCTATTGAGAATTAGTGCATTGCCAATCTGCAGCCTCTAAAAGCAGCACCACTTGATTTTCCGTATCTTGAAGCAAGTATGGTTTCGATTGTCTGTGAAAAATGTCTGGTGTAGTATAGATTTTACGAACTGACTGCATGGAAGTTTTCCCGTCATATTGAGTGAGCTTGGTTTTCTGGTTTTTCTTTTTTTTTTTCTTTTTTTTTGGTGTGTGTGTGTGTGTGTTAAGAAACGATCTCATTAATGTTTTATCAGCTTAGATTTTGTATCTGTGATAATCAAGGAAATAATCTGTAAGGAGACTTACAAATTCTATACTCCAGAGATTCAGAAAAAAACAGAAAGGGACTAATTGCGCCAAAACTGACACCTTAACAGAGGAACCTTTACTTCTGTTAGTGCCAGAACAAAATGCAAACAAAAGTCGGCCCTTCCTTGATATTTGATAAGGACTGTCCATGTTGGTATACAGCTGAGCACCCAATTTGGTTCTCATCTCCAATTCACAGTCTTCATAGATATTTTTCCAGGTGGGCGGAAGCCAAGTTTTGGATGACTTGATTGGGCAGTTCCTGCAAAACAGACACTAAGATCAGAGGTTGTCCGACTGGCATCTTTGATGTCTAAGTCTATAAAAGGTAATAAGAAGGGAGAGTCTGTATTTCTAAAAACAAATGTGGTTAGTGAGAGTGAGAGAGGAGTATCCTTGATATAGTTGAGGGATCTGGGACTCATTTGGTTGACAGGAGAGGAAATGGAAGCTAGGAGGTCTGCTTGGTGATAATGTTGAATAAGTACATGAAAGATGTCCTGATACGATTAGCTCACAGCTAATTACTCGTTGGATCACATGTCTAAATACGGGATCAATTTTGGAGAGATGGACCATAATTGAAGGAATCACCTCAGCCGACCTTGGACCTTGCAAACTACGGTGGAAATGGGTGTAACACCATGCTTCTTGGTTCTTATTTGCATCCTTCATAGGTGTTATCAAAAGTTAGATGGCCCCGACTGAAACATCCAAAAGCCCATAAATCATCCAAGAAGTCCACAAGTGCGGGGCCATATTGGCCCGTTAGCACTACTTCCCCATTTGCCATTTTTCGGGGGGTAGGATAATTGTTCCTTTTTTTCGATAAACCCTCTCCTCCTCTCTCCGGTCTGCCCCCTTATCCTTTCACCTCCTCTTCTTAAACCCTCTCCTTTCTCCCTGTCTCCTCCTCAATTCTTCAACCAAAATGTCTGCTGTAACCAAACCCATATCCCTGGCAGACTCATTGTGCCTCGCCTCTCTCGCTTCCCTCTTCTCCACTTCTTCCAAAGCTCCGTCTCTCCTCTCACTCCCTCCAAAATCCATCAAGCTTTTCCTCTCATCTTCCCGGTCTCCATCCCTTTCAGCACTCAGAACAAAAACCCATTTCCCGTCTCTAGTTGCCTTGGTGGCCCAGACTTCAGATTGGGCCCAGCAAGAGGAAGAAAATGACACCACCATAACTATTGATGGGCAAGAGCAGCAAGTCCAGGAAGAAACTGAAAGTGAAGAAGGAGAATCAACGTGGGAAAATGAAGAAAATGATGGGGCTGAAGCAAATTTGTCTGATTGGGATCCTGAGGAAAGTGAGGATGCAGTTTTTGAAGGACAGGGTGGTGATTCAGAAGAAGAGGACTCTATTCAACCTCCTGAGGAAGCTAAATTGTTTGTTGGGAATTTGCCTTATGATGTTGATAGTCAAAGTTTGGCTATGCTCTTTGAGAAAGCTGGAACCGTGGAAATCGCTGAGGTTAAGAGAAGTTTTCTGTTTTAAAATTAATTTTGGGTCATAAAACTGTTGAAATTTTGCTTATTTTGATGAGATTTTTTCCTGGTTGCAGGTTATTTACAATAGGGAAACTGAGCAAAGTCGTGGCTTTGGGTTTGTAACTATGAGTTCCGTTGAGGAAGCTGAGAAGGCTGCTGAACTGTTTAATCGTTATGTAAGGTTTTTTTTTACTTGTTTTGGTTAGATTTTTCTATTGCTGGACTAATATCTTTGATAATAAATGAGGAAATTGGAATGTATAAGCATAATATATAATCTGTTATGTATCTATCTGAGCATTATGTAGAAAGATAATTATATGTAGGAAGCTCTTGTATTCATTTCAGAAGCTATCCTCTATCTCAGTTATTTGTTAATTCTATATGTGGTAGGGAAGTTATCATCAATTGTTGATTCATATTGCTTGGTTTGGTTGAATTGACAATTAAGAAATAGGTATGGTGTGTTGAATATGCTTTAAACTTTTATCTATACAAAAGGAATGCTCTTTGGAAATAAGCATACCACAAGTCTAAGGGCATATTGCTTCATTTTGATCTATTTCTTTTGACTTGCAGTGACTATTATCTTCACTCTTTATGATAAACTTTCATTAGGTTGCTAGTCATTGACAATTTCAGGCTGGCTATCTTATTTCTTCAACTTTTTGTTTTTCTCCTTGCCATAATTCCTTTAATGTCAGGTTGTTTGGTCATTAGATTTGATTAAATGTATGATAGATGGTTAGAATATAACAGTTATAGAAAGGGAATGGCTGTGAGACCCTTTTGCAATTACCAGAGACAGGGCTTTCAGACTGTATCTTTAGGAAGATAAATATATAGTGAAGGCACATATTTTCACAGTTTGTTTCTTTGTAAGATATCAATATGGAGCACCCAAGCATTTGGCTCAATGGTTGGTGCATGATCCCCCAACCTCAAAGACCAGGGTTCATATCTCTCCTACCCAAAAAGAATATAAAGATATCAATGTGGAAGTTCTAACCTATCAAATACTCCTGTCAACATGCATTATATTCTACAGTTTGACATCAAGTAGAAAAACCACAAGTTATTTATTTGTTGTTCTTACATCTCTGAGAGACATCTGTTGTTTGTGTACCATAATTCTCACAAGGGTGTGAAGTTGGTGTTTCTACTTGTTTGACTTATACCCATAAATGGAAGCTTGCTAAAACCAAGTTAACTGTTTCGACTTAGCCATGACTAGCCCCTTTCCTATAGATGGTATCCTGCATCAAATGTTAAAATTTCCTCGCTTTGACTATGCAAGCATGATTTGGGTAACACTAAGAAAGAAGAGAAAAAGCAATTGATTTTCAATTACAACTTTCATTACCTTAGGAATCTTTAATTGTCAATAGACAGATAAGATAAATGCTAGGGCCACTTTGTTGAGCTTGTGTATTTATTAATTACTTTTTCCTATGATATCCAAGGTACCTTTGTTTGTTTTAGCTCATAATTTGACTAGAACAACTTAATCTATCTATAATGTGTGTGCTTCTTCGCTTTCTTTTTTGTCCTAGGAGATTGCTTCATGAAAGCAATAGATACTCGGCTATATATTGATCTCAAGTATTCTCCAATTTTCTTTTATCTGTTCATCAATGTGCTCTGAAGTTGTATTTGGTGTTTGTACATAACTTCGTGGTTGCCTTCTGTGTTTTAAACAGGATCTAAATGGAAGGCTCTTGACTGTTAATAAGGCTTCTCCTAGAGGATCACGTTTCGACCGACCCCCTCGTGTGTATGAACCTGCTTTTAGAATCTATGTGGGTAACATTCCATGGGATGTGGATAATGCTCGACTGGAGCAGGTCTTCAGTGAACATGGTAAGGTAGTGGAGGCTCGTGTAGTCTATGATAGGGAGACTGGCCGTTCTCGTGGTTTTGGTTTCGTGACTATGTCCTCAGAGACTGAATTGAATGATGCCATTGCTGCTCTCGACGGACAGGTATTTATAGTGTTTTCTCAACAATTTATGCTAGAATTTGGAGGAATATAATTTTCCATATAAGAAATAGATTCTCTTGGCTATGATGATATTGCAAAGACACAAATCAACTTACTAGGTTTCCAGTTTATAACCAGCTTACATGTGTCTTCTATTGTTGCAGATTCTGGAGGGGAGAGCGATAAGAGTAAATGTTGCAGAGGAAAGACCAAGGCGAGGCTTTTGATCTTGAGATGATTTAAATGCATGAACTGCTGCTGTTGCCTTTTCTTCTTTTTTTTTTTCTCCTTAATTAGCTTTTTTTTTGTTAAGATTAGATTTATAGTTTTGAGTTTTTGCACAAGATTTGTATGAAATATTTCTATCCAGAGTTATGAAGCCATCATTTAAAGTACCTTGTTTTGAGGGTTTCATTCTCTTTTACGTTCGTTGCTCGAAATTGGACCATGACAAATTATGTATAACACTAGTACGCATTTTAAAGCAAGACTTCTTCTGGTCGTCAAATAATATTATTAGTACATTTTTTGTCTATAACGTATCCGCTAATGGTGAGTTGGGGTGTTGAAATTTTATCAATTAAGGATGCTAAGTAATCGAGAAGCAAAATTTAATGAAAACTCAGGGGAGACCATTGCCAGACTATACCCGATGACCTGTGCTGAGCATTCCAGTAAACGGACGGGAGGGCAAGCAGGGCAAATTATGCGGCCATCTGGGCATCTGGTATTAGCAGGAACAGATATCAGAGCATTGGAGTATGTACTGAGATAATATGATAATCAGATAAAAGAGCATTGGGGTACATTGCCTCCACGCTGCTGGAAGCCATAGGTGAATCAACCACAACTATGCCATCGAATTTGAAACTACAGTTTCATAAAACATAAACATCAAGTGCACATTCCTCTCCAACGATGAGGTTAATAAAAAAAATGCATAACAGTGTTGGGGCCTTGGAAAGATGTTTAGGATCCCATACCATTTCAAAACCTGTAGCCGCAAAAGAAAAGAATAAAAAAAATCATATAACCAATTTTCATCTCTCTAGAGTCAGCCATTGACTGCTTCCTGGACACGGATTACGTTAACTGGACCCTGCATTTACTTATTATTCAAGTCCAAACACAAACCATCTATACAGAGGCGCAGGTCTCGAAAACGAAATATTTAACTATGATAATCTGTACGATACTGGATTCAAGAACGACCAACCCTTCTATACAATGATAGACTTTCAAATAACCCAAGTAAGAGATACATTCCCAAACTCAATAACCCCTCAACTGAGCATCACGGCTGGTCAAAGGAACATAACGGACAGATGTCTCACTACGAATGCTAATTGAACCATCCAAATTTTTGTCCACTACTTTCAAATCTTGGAATATATTTCCTACAGGAATCACCATTCTGCCACCAGGCTTCAATTGGTCAAGGAGGGGCTGAGGTATTTCAGGTGCTGCTGCCCCAACATGTATAGCATCATAGGGTGCACATTCTGGCCAACCTTGTCTTCCATCTATGACAAAGCACATAGTCAAAGCATTAGTCATAAGCATTCAACAAAACAGTGACTCTCCAACAAATTTATATGACAAAAGTTTGTCCCCAAAAATAAGAGGTTTTTTAAGGAAAATTACACTTATTGCTAAGGAAGTTGCATCAACAAAATAGAAGAAACACTTTCTACCTCAATACGTTCAATATCAGAATTGCCTCCAAAACCCCAACCATGAAAAATTATAATGATATGATTATCTACAGCTATATTAGTTCTTCACGAAAAGTATGTCTCACACAGCCAACCCGCTCATTTGAAGCCCAAGAGATAAACCAACTCAACTGAGAATTTGGTTCAAGGTTTCATAATCCTCCATTAAACATTAGACAACAGTATCTTTCAATAAAAATTGTAAACATATTGCAA
Source organism: Theobroma cacao (assembly GCF_000208745.1). Lineage (NCBI taxonomy): Eukaryota > Viridiplantae > Streptophyta > Magnoliopsida > Malvales > Malvaceae > Theobroma > Theobroma cacao. The sequence goes on from NC_030852.1 coordinate 25,150,865, forward strand.
GTTCATGAGAATATTACCGCCAGTATGCACTGAAAGAGAACCTTCTTTTAATAATGGAGCTGCAGCACATTTTTTAATATTTTCTATGGAAGAAGCAACCAATTCAGGAATATGTTCCACACCAACAGCACGACCCTGTCGTCCAACCATTATCGCAAAGCAAGCAGTCAAGTACCCAGTTCCTACAGGAAAAATGCATAACAAATTTAAAATGCCTTTCACAAAAGAAAAGGATTAAGTTTTCCAGTTGATGGTAGACTGCATGCAATGACCAAGATTATGCCAAAAGCAATAAGGTGATGAGCCAAAAAAGTTTTTGACACTTAAGTTTCTCACTCCTTCCATTTTCTTTCCACAACCCCATCTCCCAACTTAACCAAAAGATAAATAAATACAAAATCCTTTCCAGCCCCTCCATTTTGTCATTAAGTCATAAACCACTTGACAAGGATAGCTGATGGTTTTACTGAAGCTCTTCCTAAATGCAGAAGGATCAGATGCAGCCATCAACTCGTATAATTTGACTCTTTCTCATTGACCATCAACAAAGTAAAATTAACCCAAGAGAAGCACATTTGATATTTAAGCATTCCAACAGAGTTATACATATGAAATATATTGAAGAAGCACAGAAAAGACATGGAGTAGTAACTTTGAGGAGTGCAAAGAGACCTGAGCCAACATCTAAAGCGTGCATGCCAGGCTGCAAATTTTCCTCCAATAACTGAAGGCAGGTAGCATGCATATGAGGTGCAGAAATGGTGGCATTGTAACCTATAGCCATGGGACTATCAACATAAGGTGGGGTCCCATCTGGTACAAAAAATGCCCTATCAACTGTCTCCATTACTTCAGCAACCTTCTTGGATGAAATCACTCCATAATGCTGCAAATGCTCCACCATTTGTTTGTTTTTATTGACACCATTTCCACTCCAGAAGCGCTACAAATTATCAAGATAAATGTTTAGCACAAAATCACTTTTAAATTGAACAAAACAAGACAACAAAACTTCTCTCAAATTATCAATAGAAAACCCCCTAACTAGAAAGAAACAGCAATAATGAAATAAAACCACTGAATTCTACAATGAACAGCTGCTGTTACATTATAAGCACTAAATTAAAAAAAAAAAAACTACAACCACAAATTTTGCTATTTTCAAGGCAATGCAACAAAAAAAACTTCTGACAGAGAAGTTGAACGAGGTTTAGACATCATCCAAAGTCAAATGGTCTCCACATCAGGGCCAGCCACAGGCTGAGTTTGTTGGTCCAAGTTCAGAAGACATGTTATATTATCACTAAAGGTGCAATGGGCCTCAATGGAAATGGCCAGCAGAACATAGCATTCCCACATTATTCGACATAATGGACCCTGTACCAGCTATTACTCCAAATTATACTTTTTGCACCAATATCGCATCCAGAATTTGATATCACCACCTTTTTGCAAGACCACCACAAGAACCATCAAAGTGTATAATGTGTTGATTCGATACCCAGATCATGAATAATCCAAAAGGAGAAAAAACATCAAAAAGGAGAAATAACGAATAACCCAATTGAACCTACTATACTAAGATAAGTCCATTCCAGCTTAACATTTCAAACAATTCCACAACTCAAATGCAAGAAGTTTGTGCCTTTTATTTCTAAATACCCAATAGAAGCATAGTTCTTTAGGCTCTTTAACAAGGTTTTCTTTATAATTCATTGATAATCACGCTTGCAATTCTCAGAAACTGTCCCTTCCTCATTGAACTTCTACAGAATTTATTGTCAACACAGCACGTACTGCTATAATATTGTAAAAATTCATTCCCTTTTTTCCCTAAAAAAAATTAAACTTTACCAATAAGTCAATCAAAAAATCAACAAATTCATTATTTCTGGAAAACCCAAAACCAATTAAGTAAAGAAACAAAGAGAGAAAGAGAGAGAGAGAAACCCACTTCCCCATAATCACAAGAACGAACGAAAAGAAACACCCAGAAGCAAAAAATGAAGAACTGTTCGTAAACATAAAAGTAAAGCCAGCGAGAGAAAGAAAAAGAGTAGAGTACCTCCATCCTGAAGAAGAGAGAGTTACCCGTGAGGAGAAGACTGAAGTTAGGTAGCTTAAGATTGTTAAAAGAAGAATAAAAGATAGAAGCAGGGGAGCGTCGTTGAAGATGAAGATGGTGATGGTGAGGAAGATGAAGGAGGGTGGTGTAGTTTAAGAGTTGCTTTATTGGTGGCGTACAATAGCGGCATCCATACGCTATTACTGTGGATAGATTCATCATTTTTGCATCTTTTTGCTTTTACGTTTTTGTTTTTTATTTTTTGTTTATTCCATTTTTCTTGGTTTCTCGCCCTTTCTCTCGCTTTCCATTCATAGGTTACAGGGCGCTCAGTACACTTGTCGAGCTCTGCTCTGCCGGTGCGGTTCGGGGGGAACCGACTCATCTTCCTACGTGTCAGATGGGTTGGGCCTGAATTATCGTTTGGGCCTACTGAGATAATGATTTCTTGTTGAGTTCTGTCTTGGCCCAAGAATATGGAAATTTTTGCCTATTCTCGATGATAATGATTCCTTGTTAAACTAAACTTTCGTTAATTAACAATTTTTTATTGAATTGGATATTAACTATTTTTTAATTTTTTATTAACATCGAAATCTTTATTAAAGTAAACTTTCCTTAATTGATAAAATTTTTATTAAATTAAATATTAGCTAACTTTTATCTATTTATTTTCTTATTCTTAATAAAATTCAAATTTTGTTATAGTAAAACCTAGAACTTGTATTGGTCATATTAACCTGTAATACTGTGGTCTATAAGCACATCTATCATGTGGCAGTCAATTTTGATAATGGGTGATTATACCAAGTCATCATGGTGAAAACTAAGTATTAAGTCATATATAATTAGTTAATTATTGTCATTTGAAAAAAAAATTACAACAATTGTAATAATTAATTGATAAATCATTTTCTTAAATCAAAACATCCAGGGTAAATTAAAATATTGACCAAAGTTAAAAAATTATCTATTTCTTTATTAAGGTTGAATTCCTTATTAAAGTAAAACACTTGTTAATTGTTTTTCTAACACTTTCCTTTTTAATGTTCAATTCTTTATTAATGATTTAAATAATGATGTCTTTAATTTTCCTTGTAAAAATTTTAAAAATTAAACCAGCATCAAAAATTATTTGTTAATATAATTATATAAAATTATCACTAAATTAAACCATTAAAAATTATTGAAAGAGAAGAATATCGCCACAAAAAAAAAATTTGGATATATTTATACCATTACAAAAAATTAATGGCACCTTAGTCTAATTAAATATCTATTTAAAATCATTACAATAGTTGCTTATCATGTTGAAGACAATGAGAGAGTTTTTCCCCCTTGAACCTTTTCTTTGCAAGTGTCATAACACATAAATCTACGAAGTTACACATAATTCATATTCTTTTTTTATTCAATTTTAAGTACATATAATTAAATCACTATTTTTACCAATAATAATTTAAGATACATTATATTGTTTATCCAATATTTATATACGTCATAATCTATCATGACACAAATTATTTCTATTATGCCCAAAAAAAGTGTTTTTGTATATAATTTTTATTCGTGTCTCTCCTACAAAGAAGCTATATCTTTTTTTTTTTTTTAAATATATAGATGCTATATATATCTAGCACCTACTTTGGTTACAATTTTTTGTAACGTGGATCAATGTGCTTTAAAAGGTGATCCAAATTATAACAGAAAATAAGTATACAAGATTCGAAGAACCATAAGTCACTACCAAGTCAATCAAACTATGTTTTCATTATAATTCCATTTGATTTTATGGATACTTTACACAAATGTATATTTGTTTGTTTTTTTTTTATAATTGGAGGAGAGGTGATTCAAGCTCTATTATTTAAATAAAAGATTACGTATCAATCAATGAATTAAATGATCGGATTGATTTATTAGATTACATGTAGATAAGATTTATACCTATAAATTATAAATTTTTCTGTTTTAATCTTTCAAATTCAGATGTGGCCTTGATCGGTTTTTGATATTTCGGGATATGGATCCTTTGAACGTGAGCTTTGGGTTTTGGAAGATACTTGATTTTTTAGTTTCAATTAAATTATCATAGCTGCTACTTTAAAGAAGGCAAAATATGACGATATTCTATTAAGGTACTTTGTCTATCTTCGTTATCTTACCACTTGTGTTTATCTTTCTATTTATGTACATTGTTTTACTTTGTTTTTGTTTTCTTGGATTACAACATTTTTTTTTTCTTTCAGTGCATATACAAACTCATTTGTCTTATGTGTAGGTATTGGTTTGTCTTTATTTAGATACAAACTTTGAAGTGCATAAAATAATTTAAAAAATTTAGATGGTTTTAATTTTGAAGAATGAGATGCTGTAAAAACAACTTTTGTTAGGACTGCGTTTCTATATATTTCATTCTATTTTTGTAGTTATATATCAAATTTATCATTATTGTAATTTGTTCATGATAGTTTTGAGTCGATTATATGGTAGTTTTTATTATTAATTATCCATTATTTTCTTTTGCTCAGACCTTTGACTTGATGATGTGACAATTTTTATGTTGAGCATGCTACCTCGGTTGACACAATCACTAGTATTGGTTTTTTCCAGGTGACTTCCAGCGATAAAAACTCCATGCACGAAGTTGGTAAAATTAAATATAAAAATAATAAATTTTTTAAACTTATTTGGCTAATATTTGGTCTTGTAAATCATGTTGTACCTCTCTTTTTTTTCATGTAGTTCATTTTAATACGCCAAAGTCTATTTGAAAATATTAAACAAGCTCTAAAGAATCATTGGCTTTCGAAAGTAAGCATATTAATTTTGAAAAAAAATTAATTACTATATATATATATATATATACATTTTGATTGAGTATAGTTGTAAATTAAAGCAAACAATCAAGATGAATCGATTTGTTATTTTTTTTAGGTGTTCAACCACATTTATAATTGTTGGGAAATTGCGGAATTGTCTCTAAAGAATTGCCCAAGATCTAACCCAATCAATAGAATAAAGAAAGAAAGAAATCAAGCACACCCACAAGAACACAAGAATTTACGTGGTTCGGTCTTTTGATGACCTACGTCCACGGGCACAACAACAGAGAAAAATTCACTAAGAGAAAAATCAGGAGATTACAAGAACAGTCTCAAACTCATAACCCTTATCCCACGTACACCTAAATCACTCTCTCTAAATCTAGGTGATAATTATTCTTTAACCCATAGGGTCCTTTTATAGTATCAAATACAATAACCTTATCCTAATTTAATTAGGAATCTTATCCTAATAGAATTAGAAATTGTTATTCTAATCTAACTAGATTTAAAGACTATTTATAAGGTATACTAATTTAATTAGAATTAAACAATCCTAATTAAATCACAATTCAAGACTATCCTAACAAATCTCCACCTTAGGCTTGAATTCACCAAGCTCCACCTTACGAACCAATCTCTGTCGACACCGCCACTGCCCCAATGGGCCTCAAGCACTACGAACACCGATCAAGTCCAAGCAATGCTTGAACTTTATCCCAGAAACTGACTTAGTTAGCATATCTGCCGGATTTTCATCTGTAGCTATTTTCTTTACTACAATCTCACCTTTAGAAATAATCTCTCGAACGAAGTTACACTTGACTTGGATGTGTTTGGTTCTCTCATGAAACATCTGATTTTTAGTCAAATGTATAGCACTTTGACTATCACAAAACACAACTGTTTGTGTTTGTTCAAAACCAAGATCACTAACCAAGCCTTTAAGCCACAAAGCCTCCTTCACTGCCTCGGTCACAGCCATATATTCAGCTTCAGTTGTAGACAAAGCAAAGGTTGATTGAAGAACTGCTTTCCAACTGATTGCAGATCCTGAGAGAGTGAACACATACCCCGTTTGAGATCTTCTACTATCTAGATCACCAGCAAAATCTGATTTGGAGAAGCCAACCACATTACGACTAATGTTTGCACCTCCTTCACACACTAAGCCAACTTCAATAGTAACTTTAGGTGTTTTCACAAGCTCCCATGTTTGATCCCAGTGTAGAGACTCAATCTTCTTAGAAGACTCGACATATATAATTTTCTCATGATAAAAGTAAGGCTCTTCAATCTCTACTTCCACAAATAAAACATAAGAATCAAAATCACCATCAATACAAGTAATGCTTCGTTGAGATACCAATTCTTGTACCTCTTGCAATTCTTTCTGGATTTCACTATCATCTCGCACTGTCACAAGAGCATTGATTTCAAGCTCCACCTGCTTGCCAACTTCTTGGTCTGATGTGTTTGCAATTCTAGACTTTATCCCACAAAGTAATGCAGACTTGTCAAAGGTAACATCCCGACTCACCATAAACTTGGGGAACTTACAATCAGTACACCACAACCAATAACCCTTCACCCCATATGCATAGCCTAGGAATATGCACTCTGTCGCCCTCAACTCAAGTTTACCATCACTCACATGAACATGAACAGGACAACCAAATACTCTCAATATAAAATAATCAGCAGGCTTACCAGACCAAACTTCCTTGGGAGTCTTAAATTCAATTGCAGTTGATGGAGACCGATTTACCAAGTAACAAGCCTTGTTGATAGCTTCTGTCCAAAATACTTTGGTTAGGCCAACATTTGAGAACACGTATTTTGCTCTCTCCAAAAGTGTTTTCTTCATCAATTCTACAATATCGTTTTGATATGGTGTTTTGTCGACAGTGCGATGTCTAACGATTTTCTCATTCTTGTAGAATAGACCAAACTCACATTTGCAAAATTTCAAACCTTTGTTTGTTCGAAAGCTCTCGATCCTTTTCTTAGTCTGCTTCTCGATCAATACCTTCCAATGCAAAAAGGTGGTTAACACTTCACTCATAGCCTTTAGAAGATACGTCCACACCTTTCTTGAAAAATCATCAATAAAGATCCACATGTATAATGATCCACCTTTTGATACCACCGGAGAAGGATCCCACAAATCTAAATAGATGTAGTTTACTGTACCCCTGGTTTGATGAGTTTTAGTGCTAAATTTCACTCTATGTTGCTCACAGAAATCTAGCTTTCCACTCTTTTGACCACACAGCAAACTATGCTTACTTAGTTTTCTAATCCCTCTCTCGCTCATATGACCAAATCTCATATTCCATAAACGTGTTACATCATCTTCAGGATCATTAGATGAGACCACAGAAACAGTTTCAATGACCGTGTTTCCCACTAGACAATAAAGGTCACCGGATAACTTGCCCTTCATGATAGTTAAGGCTCCTTTAGATACATTCAAGACACCATCTTGACCACTATATTTGTAGCCCTTCTTATCTAACAAACTCAAGGATATTAAATTCTTTTTCATGTCAGGGACATGTTTTACCTCAAGTGTTCTTACCATACCATCAAACATCTTGATTCTAATTGTGCCAATTCCAACAACTGAGAGAGAGAAATCATCTCCTAATTGTACAGTGCCCATATTAACAGATTGATAAGTTGTAAACCAATCACGCCTAGGACATATATGAAAGCAACAAGCCGAATCCAAGATCCATGTATCCATCAGGTTACAATTAGTAATTGCAAGAACATTATCAGTTTCCTCAAAAGTATCAAAGTCATCTCCAACCACGTTTGCAGTATTCTCAGACTTATTAAACTTTTCATCATCCTTGAATTTGATACAGTCTTGACGAAAATGCCCTTTCTGACCACAATTCCAGCAAGTTTTCCCTTTTGCTCTAGATTTACCTTTTCTGTCTAAGCCTTTCTCTTTACCTCTACCTCTATTTACAACCAAACCTTCTGCTTGATTTTCATTCCGAATACCACCAACTTTCTTCTTTAATTCCTTGGAATTTAAAGATGCCCTTACATCCTCGAAAGTGAGAGTGTCTCGGCCGTAAAGCATAGTATCCACGAAATTTTCATACGATGGAGGCAAAGAACATAAAAGAATTAGGGCTAGGTCCTCATCCTCAATTTTAACATCGATATTCTTTAAATCAAGAATAACTCTATTAAATTCATCAATGTGGGTATTAACGGACGTACCTTCACTCATCTTGAGAGTATACAATCGTTGCTTCATATAAAGCCGATTCGTCAGGGACTTGGTCATATAAATACTTTCGAGTTTAAACCACACTGCAGCAGCAGATTCTTCATCCGTGACTTTCTTTAGCACCTCATCAGACAAAGCAAGGAGAATAGCACTATGTGCTTTTTTCATAAGGTCATCTTTCTCACCATCAGATAAATTCGAGGGAAGATGCTATTTTCCCTTCAGTGCCTTCAACAGTCCTTGTTGCACTAGCAATGCGCGCATCTTAACACGCCACAGGCTGAAATCGTTTCTTCCATTAAATTTTTCAATTTCATACTTAGTCGACGAAGTTGCCATAGCGAGATTCAGGTTGATCCAAGACCTTGAAGCTCTGATACCAGTTTGTTGGGAAATTGCGGAATTGTCTCTAAAGAATTGGCCCAAGATCTAACCCAATCAATAGAATAAAGAAAGAAATCAAGCACCCCACAAGAACACAAGAATTTACGTGGTTCGGTCTTTTGATGACCTACGTCCACGGGCACACCAACAGAGAAAAATTCACTAAGAGAAAAATCAGGAGATTACAAGAAAAAGTCTCAAACTCATAACCCTTAACCCACGTACACCTAAATCACTCTCTCTAAATTTAGGTGATGATTATTTTTTAACCCATAGGGTCTTTTTATAGTATCAAATACAATAACCTTATCCTAATTTAATTAGGAATCTTATCCTAATAGAATTAGGAATTGTTATTCTAATCTAACTAGATTTAAAGACTATTTATAAGGTATATTAATTTAATTAGAATTAAACAAACCTAATTAAATATAATTCAAGACTATCCTAACAATAATCGTTTAACAGGTCACGATGATTTTATATACAACAAGTCTAAAATTATTAGTATATGTAAACAATTGATTGACTTTTTCTTTAAAGTTGACACTATAATTAAATACTAATTTTTTTAATTTTTTATAAGAAATGTATACTTTCCATGACCGTAAAAGTATGATGAAGATTTATCTTTTTAGTCAGAATTTTATATGCATGTTTGATCTGAAGCAATTGGAGGGATGAAAATTACACGCACTCACATGTATAGATTTGAAACTTAGTGCCTACTGCCCCTATACTTTTAATGCACCACACATCAATGTAGCAAGTGGCCTTGGCATCTCAAATGCTATCAATCCCCAAGTTTAGTTGAAAGCGTAAGTGGAAAATCTATCACAAGATATCAGTAAGATACATGAAGAAATGAAGGAGAATAATGCCAATATCATGGCAAACATGAAGGAATTAATGACACAAAATATGAAGAAATTTATGAAATGTATGAAAGCAATGATCGTGAGTAATGTAATTTTGAAACAAGGATATGCAAATAATTCAAGTTCAAATTCTGAAGGGTAAGCCAGAGACACTTTATGATATTATGCTTGCTGTACGTGGACTTCAATCCTTTTTTAATTTGCATATAATAGAATATTTAATTTTTATTTATATTTGTTTGACATTTTTAGATATTTTATATTTATGATGATTACTGTTGCATCAAGTTGATTTTGAATTTCAAATTTTAATGATTATTTTTGTTATGAATTTTGGATATGAATTGTGAGTTGCGATGAAAAAATAAATTATTTATAATGATTTTAATTAATTTTATCGACAAATTTTATCTACAAAATGTTGTAAGTAATGTGGTTGTTATTGACATACTTTCTTTAATAATTACTAAGAGAGTTCCTTAAGTGATGATCCTATTACTGGCAAAATTTTCGTAGGTAATGTTAGTATCTTTTGATGGATTTGATGCTATAATCACCAACAAATTAGCTTACTTTTTGATTAATTTTTAGCTTTTTTCAACAAAAAATTTTATCAAAAAAATAAAACTTTTATCAACGAAATTTTTGAATTTTCCAACCTCTTGTATTACCAACTACACTTCCAACGACAGATTTTTCAATAAAATTTTCCATGAAAAGAAATCAACTTCACCAAACTTTTGAATTTTTCCAATAAAAAATTTCATCGAAAAAAGCCAAAGTTTTTTTAATGTTAGTATAGTATATAAAACTTTTAAATCCTTTAACATTGTTTTTAATTTAAATTAACAATATTTCTTAAAAATAATGAAAAAATTATATCAGAAATAAAACACTAAAAGGTTTTTAGAAGTTTTCAAAGTCAAATTAAGAAGCAATATGCTTTTGTTCTTCCCAATTTTTTTTAATAATTCTTCTTAATTTTAGAAAGTCACTTTTAAGATTTTGATATATGAATTATGATTAAACCAATAGATTTACAAACATATCATGCATTGCATCAATTATAAGGCACGTCCTAAGTTTTGAATGTGAGTTAGTCGTTGACATCTAAAGAGTCCAGTCCTCATGCTGTTTAATTTACTCACTTCTAAAAAAACATTACTATTCTTATTTAGGAATCTATCACAAAATCGTTATTATAGTTTTGAGAAAATATATTATAAGAAAAACATCATATTCAATTGAATTGAATTGAGAAAAAATTAAGTGTCTTGAATAATGTAGACATTTCAAACAATTAATTTATATTTTGGAGATTATGAAATAAAGTATTTAATGAATATATCTCAACGGAAGTATTTTTATTTTTATTGATTTGTTTGTTCGACTGATAACCACAGGGACCAACTCTAATAAGATAACAATGTGTTTTCTTATTGATAAATATGGATAGAGATTATTAATAGAAATTAAAAATTAAAATATGTGAAAATGAGTCTAATAAAATCGTAATATGAAATAACATAAAATCACGTTTACAAGATTTTGTTTTTGGTACATAAATTACATTTACAATATTTATTAGATTTAATTTTAGTAATATTACTTCCAACTCTGTGATTAAAAAGGGAAAGAATAAAGAGATACAAATTACGCTAATACTACCCTTTTTTGTTTGATTATTACAAGTAAATAATGTTCTACCATTTACAATTAATTATGGTTGACTATTTAATTAAAGTTCAAAGGAAATATCATTTTTTTTCTAAGTTCCCTCATATCCTTTAGGATGTACTTGCCAATAATGTTGCCTAATTAGTGGTTAAAAACATAAACCAAGAAATATAATTTTTCAATAATTAATTGATATTGTATCTTAATAGATGATTAAATCTTGACTAATCAAGTAATTATTGTTTTTTTTTAATTATGAAATTTTCATATACAAGTGAAAATCACAACCAAATTAATATCCCTCAACATGTATGACAAAATTATTACATTTGATTTAAGAAGTTAAAATGAAGTAGACTAAATAATTAACAAACTAAGGTCTTCTTCTTGCATTTAGATCGCATTGAGCAACAATTAGTTGATGGAATGATCTGTGCAACATATAATATTTTTCATTAGCTGTTTTACTTACATTTAGTTTTAATTGATGTTTAAGTTATTTATGGATCTTTGGCATTTATTTTTTTTTACATTTTAATTTGTAATTTATTGATTTCTATGTAAAAATAAAATACATTCTAGATATAAAATTTATTTCCCATATAGAAAAAAAATTATTAAATTTTACTATTTTGTATCAACATATAATTTTAAATATTGATTTCAATAGGGAAATAAAAAAAATTGATTTGAATAAGGAATGATCATCATGATCCATGATGATCACGTCGCCTATTCATATAAGTTAAGCATAATAATCAAATTAATCTGAATTATTTGTTTGATTACAAATTTGTTTTGATAAAAAGATATATATTTTTCATATTTGTTGTTATTACAAATTACATACGTCACCGTAATTGAAGTTAAAGAAAATTATATGCAATGAATGCATATGCTTAAAAAAAAATTTCAAACAGAGAGCTGAAACATATTGTACATATAACATAAAACTAAATAAACTTTAGCACCAACAAGTTTCAAATATAAATTGAAAAAGTTCAAAAAAATTATATAAAAAAGATAACTGTTCCTCTGGAAACTGTCATTAAAGTAATGAAAAATAACTTGAGGGGTTAAACTTAAAGCAGGAGCCTTTGTTTATTATTTAGTAGCCCAGCTTGCAGACTTTACATGTGTGCATTGAACTTTTTGTTCATTCGTTTATTAAAAGGGAAAGCTTAAATAGATAGTTATTATTTTATTAAAAAATTTATAAATTTTTTTTAAAAAATATCAATCAAACAAAACTTATTCTTCTTTGTATCTCCACATGAAAACCAACAAACAAAAAATAGAGTTTATTTAATTAGAAGATCATCTTCGCCTCTTTTGTTTAATTTTTCTAGTTATATCCGAAAAAAAAGTAAAAAAGAAGAGATGCCTTAGTGGGACAGTTTAGGCACACTTTGGCATAATAATAATCATAATATATAATATAATACTAACACCGGTTTAGATCACATGGCACTTTCAATCTGATAGATTAACGGCAAAAGCTTTATTCTTCCTTATAAGGAATCATCAATCATCAACTTTTTTTCCCTGGGATTATTAGTTAAAGCATCTCTAGCTTTAATCTGAAGTAGGAAACTCATGTTTAAGGAGTAAAAAAGATGATACTCCCACAGGACTTAGCAGGTTAGGTCATGTCAATGACATTGCCTTTGTGATGTCACAAAGTGAAATTTAACTCCCTTGAGCTGCTTCATCAATCATCAGTACAAGTCCTTTTGACTGGGAATGGAAAACTAGCAATCCAGACGACAGTCTCTTTAATTTTTTCACTGTGCAGACAAAGAAGCAGCTTGGGGCCAAGCCCATCACGGCTGCATTTATATTATCTTTATCCTATTACACAGGCTCTTTAGCTTTTCTTAAGACTCCTCTTGCAAGCAAGGTACAAATTCGATCTGCCTTTATTCCATTTGCTCATCACTATATTAACCTAGGAATGCTTATTAAAGAAACCACAATACACCAACTACTTGAATATCTCGGCAGACATACCTATATTTATATATTCCTTTTGTAGCATATCCAGCATTTTCCAAATATGGCAACCCCCAACGTACATCCTTCTAAATCGCAGCAACTGCTCAGGAGAGAGCGCCGAATTTTCTCAGTATCTGATGATAATTCCATGATGAAGCAGATTCAGTCAACTCATGCCCCTGATGATCGTGTAGTTGATGTCAAGCCCATTCTCCAAATTATCGAGAATGTTTTGCGTCATGTCACTCCTAACATTGATCGTGCTCTAAATGTACTACGTTTCTAGTACTTTAGTTTTTTTTGTTCCATGACTAGCCTAATTTTATGTATACATACAAGTCTTTAAAATACTTGTCGGTATTCAATTTCGATCTGACATGTGCTTTAAATTTTCGTAGGCTGCAGATCAAGGACACATCGATGGCTTTGATGATAGAGCCAGCCTGGCAGCTATAGATGGCATGCTTGAAGCATTGGCCTTTATCGTACACAAAATCTCCTGCGAGGTTACTCAACGTTTATAACATTCCATTTCAGTGCCTTTATGCAGTTACACTGATACTTTTTCTGATTTCGACTTGAGTGCATATAAATATAAATCGAATGTCCTTAATGGCCCTATACTTTCGTTTTGAATGGTGATAAAACAACAGGCTTTTATTAGAAAAGATTGTGGGGATTATACAAAGACGACAGATATATTTGACAAAATATAAATATCTCAAGTACAATTAGATCTCTCAAGACGATCATCCCTTTCTGCTCTACCGAATTCTCCTTGTCTTACATTGAAGTCTTGATATAAAGATGATGATGAGGAGGAGGAGGATAATTGTGTCTGAATGTGTGTTTGTAGATATCATGCAAGTGCTCAGGTGGAGGAGATGCCCATTCAACAACAATGGCGCTGCTCAACATGCTTTCAAGCTATTCGTGGGATGCAAAAGTGGTGCTAACCTTAGCAGCTTTTTCTGTGAATATTGGGGAGTTTTGGCTTATTGTTCAGCTCTGCACTACAAACTCACTTGCCAAGTCCGTGGCCCTTCTTAAGCAACTGCCAGACATCTTAGAGCATTCTCACAACCTGAAACCCCAATTTGATGCACTTAACAATCTCATCAAGGCAATGATGGATGTAACCAAGTGCATTGTTGAGTTTACAGAGCTACCTTCTCAGTATATTTTGAGCGATGTGCCACCAATGTCAATCGCCATGGCTCATATCCCCACAGCTGCATACTGGACAATGCGAAGCGTTGTGGCTTGCGCTTCACAGATTGCAAGCCTTGTGGGCTTGAAACATGAGTAAGACACAAACTTTAACCTGCTCAATGCCTCAACCCAATTAATATGATAAATTTACCAGTAACTAATCAATCGTTTTCGTTGATTTTAGGCACATTACAGCAACCTCGGAGGCATGGGAACTATCAAGCTTGGCGCATAAAGTCAGCAGCATACACGATCACCTTCAAAAACTATTACGTCAATGTTATCAGCACATCGGTGAGTCCTCGGATATATCATTGCAAAATTATGATATATAAGCACTTAAATCGGAGAAAATTTTCTTCAAGGCCTTTCTGCTCTTTTTGTCTTTTGGTTCTTTATGAGAAATTACCTCACAGCAGGAGAAGAAAGACCTAAAACGCTGACCGTAAAATGGCTACCATTATTTTCCCGATTATGCAAATATATATAGACTTCGATAAAATATGTGATAAAGGTTAAATGCTTACTGATCAAGGAATTGACAAAGATCATAATGGGATGCAGATGAGAAGAAGCAGGCAGAAGCTTATGAAGGCCTGGCGCACAGTTTTGGAACTCCTCAATTGGACAACTTGAAGATTCTCATAAAACTTTTCTCGCTCGGCAAGGAAGATCCTCAAAATGCTCTCTTGGGTCCAGATAAGACCAAGGTCTGTTTCCAAGGATCCATTTCATTTTCACATCCCTGTTTCAATTTAATTAGATGTATAACAGTATACTTCTGCTGGTACAAACAGGTTCATATGGACGTACTCAGGAGAAAGCATGTGTTACTGCTCATTTCGGATCTTGATATCTCCCCAGACGAGATTCAGGTTTTTGAGGTTCTGTACAAATATGAACGGGTATCGTCTGAGCTTAACTATGAGATCGTATGGCTCCCAATTGTGGACATGTCAACTTGGAATGATGGTCATCAGCAAAAATTTTTGAACCTGCAATCAATTATGCCATGGTATACTGTGCACCACCCTTCCATTATTGAACCAGCAGTCATTAAGTACACCAAAGAGGTATGGCGTTTCGTAAAGAAGCCGATTGTTGTGACCCTGGATCCACAAGGAAAGGTCACATGCCCAAATGCCCTCAACATGTTGTGGATATGGGGAAATACAGCCTTCCCTTTCAACACTGAGACAGAGGAAAGTCTGTGGAAGACACAGGCTTGGACGATTGAGCTACTTGTTGACGGGCTTGAAGCAAACTTACATACTTGGGTACAGACTCACCCACCTTTTGCAGATAGAAACATATGCCAAAATGTTTTAACATTTAGAATGCTGTTTTACACACCGCAAGTATATACATATATGCAACCACTTGCTTATCATATGTCTATCTCTTGATTCTCAATATGCTTAATTCATTCACTTTCTGATCATGTGCCTTGCTTTAATTATCAGATGAAACAACAGAAAGTCATCTGTCTATATGGTGGTGAAGAATTAGACTGGATCGAAAGTTTCACTTCCGAAACAAAAAAGGTTGCACAGGCTCTGGGCATCGGCTTAGAGATGGTTTATGTTGGAAAGAACAACGCCAGGGAGAGGGTAAGAAAGATTACCGGTTTTATCAATGAGAAGCAGCTTAGTCACGCCTGGCAAGATGGCACTATTTGGTTCTTTTGGAACCGGTTGGAGAGCATGTTGTTCTCGAAAACGCGACATGGCAAGACCAATGAAACTGACGTTATAAAGCAGGAGGTCATGACACTACTTGGCTACGATGGGAGCGAACATGGATGGGCAGTATTCTTTTTAGGATCAATTGAAATGGTCAGGGCCAAGGGAGACAAAGCTCTAAGCAGCATGCAGAGTTTTGAAACTTGGGAATACCTTGCTCGAGAAATGGGTTTTATGCCAGCACTCCGAAAGTACCTGGAAGGGATTGCCGAAGATCATCACTGCACCCGTCTTATCCTTCCAGGTATCAGTGGGGGAATTGCAGAGAGGGTGGTCTGTGCTGAGTGTGGACGTCCCATGGAGATGTATTTCATGTATCGCTGCTGTGTCGATTAACCCAAAAGCGAAGCCTTTGAGCAAATTAAGCCTGGAAACCAGAATAACAATTACTCTTCGGTTTTAATTTGCTCAAGGTCATGAATGATATATGGTAAGATGAACTAGAAGGTCTAATGCTCTTGTATTTGCTTTCTGTTTGCTATTATTAGCATTTCTACATTCTACTGTAGTGGTGATGTTTGTGAGATAATATTTAGGACTCTTTTACAACTCATCTTTGGTTGTTGAGGAGTCTTAGTGAGTACTAATGATAGTGTGCCGTGCTGTGCCTGCGTTGTAAGATTACTTTGCTAAAATAATCAGTTTTCCGAGTTTGTGGCTTTGGTATTGCTCTCCCTCTCTCTCTCTGAGTAGTCTTTTTCTGTGTGTTTTTTATCTCCTAATAATCTGGGATTAACGTTAGGGAGCCATGTTTGGAAGCAGGAAGTCCCTTGTCTGTGTTTGAAACGGAGGCTAAAGTAACTGAATTGGGCTTTAAAGATTCCAGACTTCCTGTAAACTAGGCTGATCATGGAAATCATCTCCGATTACAAACTGGGCCCTCCTGCTCTTTGTCTCCCTCAGGGCCTTTTCGGCCCTTTCTAAATTTCGCCACGGGAATATAGTAAAAACTAGTTTCTGGTTACCCCAACCTAGACAAATTATATACATCAGTAGTCAATCGACTGACTTCTCTTGAAAATCTTAGAAGTGTAAGATTTTTTTTTCAACATTGTCTGAACTCACAACCAGTTAACTATTATCATATCAGAACAACTGTGGCAAACAGTTATAGTAATGAAATACTAGTCGAAAACTTTAAGTGGAGAAAAGAAGTAGAAACAAAAACGTACATGAGCCAGAAGGCAAGCATGTTTGATCCATCAAGTTGATGTCTATAGACTCTAAGATCATTCATGGTCATGGAAATGTTGTTATGTGTCCATTCACGCGTATGGGAAGGTTCCCTGGAAAAAGAGCAAGGCAAGATTGAAAGTTGAAACTTGAGTTAAAAAACCATTAACGACTTGAGTAATTTGGGAGGACAAAGACTGCCACCTCATACTTTCACACATCCAGCTACTTTGCCACTTCAATTTCTTGGGAAAAGTAGAATGGAATAATTCTTTTCCCAGAAACCGAAGCTTAGCAGAGCCCATCTCTGAATTAATTTGTCTTCGGGTTCCCTTTGCAACATTAAAATAAAACAACATAGTAATTGGTCTGAAACAAATCACATGTAGGCCAATACGAACTGATGACAATGTTTCTTATTTCTTCCTTTTTGATGGTTTTGGTCTTATAATGCTATGCAATATGGAAACCATAGTTTAATGTTATGAATACATCTCTCATGAAAATTTCAAACAGGGAGTAGTCTGCGCCTGCAGGTTGACTAGCAACCAGCTCTACAGGTGCCAGGTGTATGGCAACCTTGATTTGCACCGACCCTCCCCTTTCTATATTCAGGCTAGTATACCTTTGCTGTCTTCAGGCATTTGTAGAGTTGAAAACCTTATCAAACAAAGTGACTATATTCTGCTCCTTTGTATTTCTCTGCCTCAGTTGACCATTTGATATTAATACGGATTATACTAAGCCTCGTTGAAGATCGTTCATGTTAGGATGACATGTACCAGGGCCATTCAATTTTTTATATCAGATTGTTTCTTCACATCAAATTCTAATCCACAATTCCTTTATTTATTTCCATAACAAACAGCCTCAGACACTACAACCGTGCCACTAAGATTTATCTTAGCTATGAAATTCCAAGCTTGACTCCGGTTTTAGTATTGAATTCATTTAAATATACAGTAAGTCAACCTTTAATTGTGAATCGAATTATATTGGGTTGTATACCCCAAAACAGTCGCAGTTAAGAATTAAAGACAGAATTGAACATGATTAACTACCAAAGAACAGAATTACATCAAAAGTAAACAGTTTCAGGGTCAAAATAGATCAATTCTGGTAGAGATGCAGGTAAACCACATAAAACAATTAGTTTGTATAGTGGAGGCTTACCGATGGAATTAAACGGAGATTTTTGGAGTGGCGATAACCCCTTCGGAGGACAGACAAGTTGGAGCAGTCTTGAAAATCAGGGTGTTACATTAATCAAACAAGCCTTTTATAACCCACCATACATGGTAGGCCAGTGAGGCATTAGCATGCCAATGAAGAGCTCTCCATGCCAAAGCAAGGAACAAAATCCCTACTTATCTTTTTCTCTTTTCTCTGTTCCCCTGCTTTCTTGTCGCCATGATAGTCATCAAATCATCCTATATGTTACGTATTCATCAGTGTCTTGATTCTATATGTTTCTTGATTGCATTCTTGCATGTTACACACACTACGTTTCTCTCTCTTTCCGGTAGCTTGAACCCGTAATTAGTGATTATTTGATCTTTGATTCAACATAGATTCATAATAATAAGATTGATTAAGACCGTAATTACACCATAGAAATTAAGTGCAGCCACATCTTTATGAGATACCCTTCCATTGCTTTATATGTTGGTTCTTTCTTAGGCAATACATAGACAAGCAAAATTAGAACAGCAAGAACCAACCCAAAAGAAGGAAAATCAGTAAGATTTGCTTAAGACCATGTTACATAATATGAGATTGGGTTATAGTGACTTTGAGATTGGGGCAAAAAAGGGAGGAAAATCTCTTTTAAAAAATACTGCAGCTAAGCAATAAGCAAGGTAAAATAGCGAAAGAAACAAAGTTGAAGCAACCCAGCGAGTCAAACTCTGCAACTTGGAAGACATTGACACATCACTTTAAGAACAAATTCAAAGAAAAAACTAAATTCTAGAGTTTCCAATGTCCTGCAAAACACCGATTCCATTCAACAATTTTGTCATGATCGCCACTTTGCTCAGCTATTTAACCAGTGAAGCAAGCAGCTCCCCTTTCATCGTCCATGACCACCAGCATCGCCGTCCGCAATTTCATCGGCTCGGTTCAGTTTTCTGAGTAGATGGGCTACGATGTTTCCCAGGCAGACTCTATTCAAGTCTTTGATTGGGTGGGTGGCTTTCAAAGCTTCAATGGGTCGTTTTGTGGGGAGACGTTGACAGCAAAGTAGCATCGCCACCAATTTTCTTTCATTTTCACACTTCTTTTTCTTCAGGAAAAAGAGAGAAAACAGTTATTATACAATTTACCAAAAACAAGAAAATAAAATCCATGAAATTCATTTTCTCATATGTGCAAAAGTATAAAATAAAACACAAACAAAGTAAAGAATAATAGTTTCTCAACTAAAGTTTAATTCAGTGACCTTTGTAAGATGATGATGCATAGAGTTTTGATGTAACGACCAGGAAATTGACAGGAGTTAACACCCTATACCCTACTGCATTGATTTGTTTTACAATTGTTATGATAAGAACCTGAATATAAACGCAACTGCCAAAGTTATGAGCCGCATTCCCAGGAAGGACGGCAAGGGAAGATCATAGAAATTTCTCTCCAGTGCGAAACCTGATTTGTGATTGCAAAAACATGCCGTGTGGTTCATCTTTTATTAGTCTTCTTCCTTGAGTCTTGACTAACCCCTGCTACGGTTCATGGAAGAAAAGTGCGTCTTCCTGGCTCCATACCCTTGATCCATATATCTAATAACATTTTCTTTTTGAAATCAAAGTCAAATTTGTCCTTACGTTATGACTTAATATTCAATTTGAACATCAATTATATTGATTTTGTTTCTTTATACTTTTGATTTAATTGATTTCTGAAAAAAAAAAAGAAACTAAAATATTTTATGAAATACTCTCTATTAATGTAAATAGCAAATTTTGCTGAATTCCATTACTTTTTCATACAAAAATTAATATACCTAAAAGTATAGTGATGAACTTCAATATTGGTCCATATTAGAGTGACAAATTGGACCTGAATTCAGTTTTTTTTTTTCAATCCTTTTTTGGATTAGGAAACGGTTATATGCTTCAATTTGTTTCAATGGACAATAATTTTATACTTTTCACAATTTTATTCTTTTATTTTCAGTAAAAATGTTGCTCACAAAGTTTATTGTGTACATATAAAATCTTTTACAAAGTATAATCTTACATGAACTAAATAGTAATGGGAAATGAGTATAATCATGTTTAGCTACACTCTCCTCACACTTTAGAAAAACTTTTCTTCCACAAATTTTTAAAAATTAAGAAATATTTTTCTAATTAAAAGAAGATTATTTTTATTATTATTTTGGAAATGTGCATATCACGTGTACTTGGACTTACTGTCCTGGAATTAGGTAATGAAGTCAATAGACTTATTATCAAAGAAGAGGTCAGAGAAAGGAAAGCAAATAGCACTAACGTACTTTTGGAATTATTTATTGTTGTTTTTATTGAAATATTGAAATACTAATAGTCTTTTTAAACTAATGAGAAAGAAATAAAATAACTTGGGAACATTTTAACTATCATTTTCGTGTGTCCACTTCAGCGCCAGAGATCAAAAAGATGATCTAACGGCTGAAAACAAAAGAAAGACCTCAAACGCTCTTTTGTTGACTTGACCCCGCCGGAGTTGACTGGTAGAGTTCTCAGAAGTTTCCCTATATAGCACTGTATTTTCTATGCGTGGGCCAAACGTCGGGGACAGAAGGAAAAATGTGTACAATTCTTGAGAACTGTCTTATTATAATTTAGGTCATTCATAGTTTGAGGGAAATAACAAAGAAATGAAACAAATATATATATATATATATGTTTCATATGGTGTTTTTCTTTTTCTTTTTGTCAATTAAAAAATTACTTTTCTATCACAAACACAATTTAAATTTTTTTAATATCATATACAATTTATTAATAATACAATATTTTTCTTTTTGCAACAAGTAACAACAAATTATGTACCGTTTACTATTTTACCATCATGTAACATGATTGATTCATAAAAAAATACATATTAAATCACGGATTCACAAAAATGAGTTTGAAAACTCTCAATTCAAAAAAATAAATCTTTATGAAGGCAAGAGTTGAATCTTGAGTATGGCTATTGGTGATTTTAACAAGTACTTCAACAAAATTTTGAAAATTTCATGAAATTTACTTAAAGAAATGTTTTAATGTCAAGGTTTCCCTTGCTATTATGGGTATGTGTTTGTCTTCTTCCCTTTGCAGTTACCACAGAACCAAACATTCAGGGTTCAAATAATGAAATCTAAATAAACATTTTAGTCCATTGGATTTCTTGTCTTCATCAAAATCTGAGTTGAGAAATCAGGGGGGTATTGAGCCCTAAACTAAGAAAACAGAAATCAACTTAAAAGATGGGCTCCACAAGCCATGTTTTTCCACACGGTATGAGCTTATAAGAAAAAACCATCCGAGTCATACATCCAACAGCCGCCTACAATTTTAGCAGTATGAGCTAATAATCAAAGCCTCTTAATCGCATCCCCTCCCCACCAAAGCCTCCTTAGTCCGCCACAAAAAATGGCATTCTCTCCCTGCAAACCCCACCACCACCTCCTCCCCTTATTCACTCTCCTTTCTCTCTTCTTCATCTCCAGTGCAAGGCTTACTCTCGACCGTTCAGACTTGAAAGCTCTCTCCACCATCGTCAAGGACTTGGGCATCGACGGTCAACGATTCCCTGCCACCAGTCCTTGCAGCGCTGCTGGTGTTTTCTGTGAGAGAAGGCTCACGGACAACAACACTTATGTTCTCAAAGTCACCAGGATTGTCTTCAAGTCCCAAGGGCTTGATGGGTTTTTGTCTCCTGCACTTGGGAAGCTCTCGGAGCTCAAAGAGCTCTCTGTTTCTCACAACAATATCATTGACCAAGTCCCACCCGAAATTGTTGACTGTAAGAAACTCGAAATTCTTGACCTTCAAAACAACCAGTTTTCCGGTGAAATACCATCCAATTTGTCTTCCTTGATACGTCTTCGAGTTCTTGATCTCTCTTCCAATAGATTTACCGGGAACTTAAGCTTCTTGAAGTATTTTCCTAACATGGAAAGTCTATCTCTTGCAAACAATCTGTTTTCCGGGAAGATCCCTCCGTCTATACGTTCATTTCGAAACCTTCGATTCTTCGACTTCTCTGGAAACAGTTTTCTTGAAGGTTCAGCTCCATTAATGAGCAAAGTTGATGAATCAGCTCTCTCTCGATACCCCAAACGGTATATTTTTGCTGAGAGGAATTCAACAAACAAAAATAAAAGTAGCGCTGCAGCTCCATCACCAAGTGGAGGCAAATCTGCAACTGCTGCAGGTCCCAGTTCATCAACGTCAACTCCTCACAAGCACAAAAATAAGAAAAGGAAGGTAATGGGATGGATTTTAGGATTCCTTGCTGGAGCTGTAGCTGGGACCATATCTGGATTCATCTTCTCCGTGATGTTTAAACTGGTCTTGGCAGCAATAAGAGGAGGAGGAAAAGATACTGGCCCATCCATCTTTAGTCCATTGATTAAGAAAGCTGAGGACTTAGCGTTTTTAGAGAAAGAAGATGGCTTAGCTTCGTTGGAGATCATAGGGAAAGGAGGGTGTGGAGAAGTTTACAAGGCAGAGTTACCAGGAAGTGGTGGAAAGATGATTGCTATTAAGAAGATTATTCAGCCGCCAAAAGATGCAGCTGAATTGACCGATGAAGATAGTAAGCTTCTGAACAAGAAAATGCGTCAAATCAGATCAGAGATTACCACGGTCGGTCAAATTCGACATAGAAATCTTCTTCCTCTGTTGGCCCATGTTTCTCGACCCGACTGTCATTACCTTGTGTACGAGTTCATGAAGAATGGAAGCTTGCAAGATATCTTACATCAAGTTTCCTTGGGGGCAAGGGAGCTCGATTGGCCTGCTCGGCAGAGGATTGCCATAGGCGTGGCAGCTGGGCTTGAATATCTTCACACGCACCATAGTCCGCGTATTATTCACAGAGATCTCAAACCAGGAAATATCCTCCTTGATGATGACATGGAAGCTAGAATCGCAGATTTTGGCCTTGCAAAGGCAATGCCCGATGCTAACACCCATGTAACTACCTCCAATTTGGCAGGAACAGTGGGATATATAGCACCAGAGTATCACCAGACACTCAAGTTCACAGATAGGTGTGATATTTATAGCTTTGGGGTTATACTTGGGGTTTTGGTGATGGGGAAGCTTCCATCTGATGAGTTCTTTCAGCACACTGATGAGATGAGTTTGGTCAAGTGGATGAGAAACATAATGACCTCAGACAATCCCAGTCAGGCAATTGATCCTAAGCTACTGGGACAGGGGCATGAAGAACAAATGCTCCTGGTTCTGAAGATTGCTTACTTTTGCACTTTGGACGATCCAAAGGAGAGACCTAGCAGTAAGGATGTTAGGTGCATGTTGTCTCAAATCAAAAACTAAGATGAAGGTAATGTCAGGAGAATGTCTGAAATAATTATGCAAGTGTTGAAGAATGTGTATTAGTTTATCCTAAATGTTTTTTGTTTTGTCTTTGTTTTTACCCGATATGGTCCTTGCGTGTAACCAGTTGTTGCAATGATTGTAAGAAATGTATCTGTATTTGGATTCCCCAATCGAATTAGAAATTTGGGCATACCATATCTATAACCTGCACTTTCATTGGTCAAATTGCTGAATCAAGTATGAAAGAAGGTTTTTTTCGTTTTTTCCTCTTAACTATTAATGAAGAAAAAGTTTAGATTCACATATTCGTGTCTGGGAGAGGAGAATTTTAAAAAGCCTGAATCAGATATCACCGCACTCGAGATATCTTTGTTCTTTTCCGTCGAAAAAAAGTTCAAAGTTTTATTGGTCGTTTGGCAAATGGAGTCGGGGCAGGGCCACTACCATCGTGTAACATGTGAATTTAATTACCATGGAATTTTGGTGGGATCAAAAGAGATGGGAAGAGAGGGACGCAACCCATCAAACTAGACAAGGCAGCACAAAATAGAGAATGGGTTAAACTAGCGATAAGTGAGGATAATGAGAGTGAGCCTTTTATCTAACATAATGTGAAAGTGGGGAAGACTTCTCTGAAAAAAGGCCTTTATACAAGTTGTGGAAATGAAAGTAGGATAGCCAAAGAGCTCTCTTTATGACAAAGAATATCTTTCACATACTTAGTAGTTTCTCCTCCTAGAATCGCTTACCCTTTTCTTTGAGAAAAAAGCTTGCTTCATCTTTAACATTTCTCTCAAATGAGAAGAAAATATAGTGATGAGAACACAACCAGCAACAGGACTACCTTTCTACACAGTATCACACATCAATTAAACTGCCCAGATGAATAAGATTACAATACGCAAATGTCAGTCTGCCTTCTGAGGCAACCGATTTTCTGCACATGGTCAATTAGCCAAGAAAATGAAACAAAGATGTAAAAAATCTATAGTTTCTTTCTAGGATAATAACATGTCCCTCTCTAGATAATTGCATGTGACAACTTGCAGTAACATGAGCTGACATTTCTATTCTTATGATTCAAACCACATCAAGGGGGTCGACTAGAATAAAATAAGATTTGCAGAGAACATTATGTTGGAATTGGAAAACATGACTGTTAGACATCTTTTTCTTTTACATTAGATTTCCTGAAGAAATATCATGATGAATTGTTACAGATACCACCGGATATACTACAACCTGTATTACATTTATTTCAAGGCATTTATATTTTCCCTATAGAAATTTCCGAATACTTGAGAGGTAACACAAAAAGAGAGGTGTATACCAGCCAGTCATCATCAAAAACCTCCTCAGGTAATCCTTCTACATGGCAAGGTGCAGATAGCATTCTGGGTCCTGTCCATTATAGCACAACAATGATTCCATATACTAGGCAAACATCACCAAAAACTAACAGGGAATACCAGTGGTAAATTTACAAACTCAATAGTTTTCCTTCCGTCAACAAAGCTTCAAATGCTACACCCAGTCATCTTATTCTAGTATTTTTCTATCTCCATACGGTTGCTGTTCTTACCATTTGGGTCCCAAAATAGCCTAATCGAACAATTTGCTTGGCATTTCATTCGTGCAAAAAAGGTTAATAAGTACCTTAGAAATCGAGAAGTAACTGAGGAAGAATCCTTTCTACATGGGTTACTTCAATCTCAGTGCCACCCTCAGCTTCAGCAATTGTAGCAGCTCGCTGCACAGCCTCTGACTCAAGGAACAGAAGGGGATTCCATTACAAAGTGCCATTTTCTTTTCTCAAAGAAATTAAAAAAAAAAAACCTAATCGACAAATTCTCAAATAAACACTAAAATTCGAAAGAACCTGTAATAAAAATTCGAAGAAGTTCAGAACTCAGCTTTAGAGAATCTGCATTCGCTGCAATCAAATAGAGTAGTAATGTAAAATTTATAAAATTCATCCAAGGAAAAAAATGGGAAGAGAAATTACTTGAAGTGGGTCGATTCTTCTTGGATGTTCCAGCTCCAACCTATACTTACACAAAATTAAATAAATAAATAAGAACTTAAAATTTTAGCGAAGAATTTGAGAAATGTGAAAGAAAAAGAAACCTCGGAGTCTAGGGCGTCGGTGTTTTGGATTCCGTTCCTTTCACGCTCTGGAATGGAAATGCCAAAAAAACCTCTAAAATCTGAATTTGAAGTGAGTAAAAATGGGAAGGGAAAAGAGGGAGATGGAATTGCAAACCGTGAGCTTTTCTGGCCCAAATGTGCTTGAAAATGGCGCCAATCAAATCCTTCAAAAAGAAAAACGTCACACAAATAGATTCAAATAGAAAAACAAAAACCAAATGAAAGGAAATAAAAATCATTGTGCAATGGATACATAAAAGGGGATTACAGGATCTAAAGTGGGAGTGTTGTTGTCGGCCATGGCGGAAGTGATTCGGATTTCGAATTGCCTCTTCGCTTCCTCTCTATATTTGAATTGCTTTGATGAACGATTAATAATTTATCAAGGGGCTCTCAAAACACGAGGCCCCTACAGCTCAGTGGTAGAGCGTCAGTCCACGTAGGCATTTTTTTTCCCAAATATTTGCACTTTTGGTTCCTCTGTATAAAACAGTCTAGTCTCCCTGCACAGATGTTTAGTTTTATTGGGAAAATTTAATCAATTATTAGTGCTTTTGTCAATTTGGCATCCTGATAAGAGTAATTTAATTAATTTTTAAAATTATTATTATATAATTTTATTAATTTTTTATTAATTAAAAAAATCTCCAAATAGAGAGCATCGGAGTTCTTTTGGGGATCCTCGAACTGGCTCCCTAAGGCTTCTCAAGGGGAGTCCAATCGGGGCTCCTTAAGAGAGCACTGGTGCTCTCCTTTTTGGGGAGATCGATGCTCTCTTTTATTTAATTTTTTTAAAAATATAATAATAATTTTTAAAATTAATAAAAAAATATTTTAATATTTTCTTAATATCTGTTAATGATGTCTTCATTTTTTAGGTGGAACATGCATTTCAAAAACTAATATACTTATTTAAAATTTTGACTAAAATTTAAAGAGTGAGAATATTTTACTTTAATTTTTTTTCTAAATATTTTACACTTTTGGTTTGTCTAGATAAAATGACATTGTTTAAAAACAGTCTAATCTCCTCACAAGTATTTAACCTTGGAAGTTGGAAACTTAAACCTTGCAAGTTGGAAACATTGACTCAAGCACCTTCATAGTTCATCCTCATTGTCTATAAATACTCTGATATGTATTCTTTTCTTCCTTGGAGAAAATACCAAAGCTTTCCACAATGCTTCAAATAAAAGAACATTTCTTTGTTGAATTCCTTTCATAAAAACAAAAAAGCTGTGAGAAATGTATATGAGTTTAGAGAAAGAGTAAGCATGATGGATTTAGAACCCTTTTTCTTGTTTTCTTGTATTTTTTTCAACTATTTTAATGATTTAGAATATATATTTACGTTGCTAATGAAGTTTTTTGGTATGAATTTAGAACTTTCTTTCTTGGTTTTTTGTATTTCTTTGGTTATGAATCTTTTAGGATGGATTTAGAAATCTTTATCTTTTTTCCTTGTATTTTCTTTCAATTTTTTTAATGGTTTAGAATATATATTTGCGTTGCTAATGAAGCTTTTAGGATGGATTTAGAATTTTTCTTTCTTGTTTTCTTGTATTTCTTTAGTTATGAAGCTTTTAGGATAGATTTAGAACTCTTTTGCTTGTTTTCTTGTATTTTCTTTCAATTTTTTAATGATTTAGAATATATATATATATATACGTTGTTAATGAAGCTTTTAGAATAGATTTAGAACTTTCTTTCTTGTTTTCTTGTATTTCTTTAGTTATGAAGGTTTTAGGATGGATTTAGAACTCTTTTTCTTGTTTTCTTCTATTTTCTTTCAATTTTTTTAATGATTTAGAATATGTATTTACATTGCTAATGAAGCTTTTAGGATGGATGTAGAATTTTCTTTCTTGTTTTCTTGTATTTCTTTAATTATGAAGCTTTTAGGATGGATTTAAATCTCTTTTTTTTTTGTTTTCTTGTATTTTCTTTCAATTTTTTTAATGATTTAGAATATATATTTGAGTTGCTAATGAAGTTTTTAGGATGTATTTAAAATTAACAAAACTTGCTTCTTAGGGGTGTGCTTAGTTGTCTAAATTTGTTTATTTGCTTCCCAATAAGAGTGAAACCTACCTCATTTATGGAAATTCTTATCATAGTTTACATTATAGTTAACATTTAAGATTCTAAATGTTATAAAATAACAATTTACTTGAAGTGGCTAAAGGGTGATAGATTTATTCTTTATTCAATAAGGAATAGGGTTGAATGTAGATGAAGATGTGTATATCAGGCAAATCATTCTCAAAATGTTTGTTGTTTTTTAATATTTTTCTAAATATGATGATGTTGTCATTTTGATTTACATATTTTCTTTATTAGGGTGATATTTTGTTGTCAAATAAACAACTTTTGATGAAATTAGAATAAATTTATTTTCAAAGAAATTAACATATATAGATTCAACTACAACATTAGAATTTAAATCAAGTAATCTATATGTTTTTGGATTTGTGCCTAAATAACAAAACTATTTTTGATGCCTCTACATCCTAATTTTGTCTCTTGAGGATTCGTAATTTTATAACCACACACTTTAAAATTATTTAAATTTAGTTTTCTATCATTATTCCATAATTCATATGGTATCATAAGTAATTTTTTTAAAAGAATTTTATTACTTATATGACATACTGTTAATAAAGCCTTACCTCATAAATCATGCGATAGATGTGCATCTAATAAATCGTGCAATAAATGTGCATTCAATAAATTGTGTCACAGATATGCATTCAAAAACATAGCATTTGTCATATCAACCTAAGCTTTTTTTTATTTTTTTTCTTTTAGGTAATTGATAATTCTATTTTATAGAATTATTTTATCTCAATTTTGTTTTTAAAAGTTAACTAAGTTCTTCAATTTAGGATAAGATTTAGTTATTTTTAGTTAATTTTTCTGATTAGTTTATTTTATTAAGGTATTTTATTTTATGCTTATTTGCCTTATAAGATTGTAAAGGAATAAAGTTCAATTTGGTGAATAAAGGTGTTAAAGAGTCAAGATTTTATTTGTATATATCTCAATATTTTGATCATAACGTCCAAATGACGTGATTCTTGGACCATTGAAAAGCTAAAAGTCAAAGCTAAAATTTTCATATTTACCACTTTGCCCAATTCTACCCTGAAAAGGAGAAAAATGCAAAACAAGTTGACACCGTGGCGCCAAAAAGCAATGCCCTGTAAATAAGCCAAATTGAGGTGAAGGGAGGCTAGAGGGAATCAATTTTAGGTTATTTTAGGAGAAGATTAACCACCAAAAATCGAAAAAAAAAAAAAACAAGATCAACCATGGAAAATTAAAGATTAAAGATCACTAATCTTTAGTTTTTTTTCTTTCTCTAGTTTTCTTGTTTCTTTTGTTTGAGATGGTTAAACTCCATTGTTTTATGTTCTTTATTTTCATTATGAGTAGTTAATTTCTTTTCTCTATGATTGTAATTGAACTCATATGTAGTCTAAATTTTTTAGTCTTTCTCTTGCTTATTTTCAATGGTTTTGGATTGTTTATTCCATTTTGTTTTTAATGCTTTTAAATGTTTGATCACCAATTAAATTGATCAGAAACCTAAACATAACTTAGAAAAGGGATTTTAGTGTAGACTGAAATTGAGATAACATGTGATTCTATTTATTTGCTTAGATGAATAAATTCATTTGTGTGTAGGATAAAGATATGCTTAAATATCGTATGTAGCCAGTATTAGAGCCTAAACTTAATAAATTTGTTTTAATTTCAATTCACATAAGGATATAGTGTTTTGGTTAAAGTGAATATTTTTATAAGAGTCTTGGGAGAGCATAATAAATAAATGAGGACTTTAGGTTAGCAATTCAACTCATTGAAATAAGTTAAGAAAGATAGGTAAAATTTAGATGAAGTGTGAGGAATATTATAATCTTATACTTGTTTAAATTTGATTTTTATTCAATTAAATCGTTGCTTTGATTTTTAATTATTGTTAATTAGTTTGTTTCTTTTGTTAATTAATTTTTAGTTTAATTAGTTATCAACTTTTAATTGTTTGAATAAGACTAAATTGTTTTAATTTTAGTACATAGTAAAATTTTAGATCAATTCTCCATGGGATCGACACTCTGCTTACCATTATATTATCTTTTCGATACGTATACTTGTGTGGGTTGATAATTTTAACAACACTAATCCATTATGTTAGGGTTGCATAAGGAGATGTTATTTGATGAAGTATTCTTTTCTCTTTACAAATTAGAGAAAATGAGTTTGGAAAATATTCTCCTCCTCTATCATTTCGAAAAATTTCAATCTTTTTTTTTTATTTTCAACAACAATTTTAAATTCCTTAAATTTGTTAAATGCTTCATCTTTTGTTTTCATTAAATAAGTATGAGTGAAGCAAGAATAATTATCAATGAATGTTATAATACAATTTCTAATAATTTTGATTTTTTTTCAATTTTTGGAAAAGGTTTCTTAGTTATTTCAAAACTATCTTTTTGACATAAAATATAACCATACTTTGACATAAAATTTAAAGATTGTAAATTTAAATAACTTATTCTAACATGCCATAAATTAAAAGAGTGCTCAACAGTATAAGCAAAAGAATTATTTATTTCATTGATATCGAGTTCGAACATTTCGTCACAAGAATATCATTTTCAACAAATGCAACATTTTTTGATACTACAACGTTATTAGATTCTAGTACAATCTTGAAACTATCATTACACAATAGATGTGCATATACAAGATTTTTTTTAATTTCAGAAATATGGAATACATTAAGTAAAGTTAATTTCTGCCTTGAGATAAATTTTAACTCAACTGTTCCTTTATTAAGTACCTTAGTAGGATTATGGTTCCCCATTAGAATTTCTTTTAGTCTCTTAAGTTCTTCATAACTCTTGAACTATCTTTTGTTATTGCAAACATGAATAGTAGCATTGGAATTGAGCCACTATTTTGAACATTTTGTTATAGTAGCTATCAAGGTTGGTTCTACAATATGTTTATAATGCCATTCCTATATAAGAATGTATGTTTGCTTACTATGATACCTTGAAAATCGTTAAAGGACGACAATATATCAAATGATACAATTAAGTTGAATTAAGCCTTGAACTAGTCCAAATAGAGATTTTAAGAAAAAATTGAGAATTTTAAAACTCCAGAATGACTTAAAATTGTGATTCGGAGTTCGAAGATAGATTTGGAGTCAAATTGAAATTTTCATGACCTAGGGGCAAAATGATCATTTTGCTACCCAAGGTTAAGATGTGAGTGTTGGATGAAATTTTTGACTAAGATTGATCATTTGGAGTATAATTTGAGTTTGAGAAGTGAAAAATTTTAATTTCGACAATTTTTTTTAGCATAGGGGTAAAATAGTCATTTTGCCACCCCAATGGCAAAATTGTAATTTTACACCACCCAACACTTGTCCAGCACATAGATTTTACCCAATATTATTATGGATAATTGAGAAAATTTAAGTGGTAGAGAGAGATTGCTTAATGGATAAGTATGACACATGAACCAATGGAATGGTGACATGTGTCAAATTTTCATCCATTTATTATTTGGCTTAAAAATCAGCACAAAATCAGCCCATTTCTCTTCATATAGCCCACCAAAGCAAGAATAAAGGAAGAAAAGGAAGAACAAAACCCTAGGTGGAAAAATTCAAGGGAAAAGTGTGAAAATTCAAGGAAACAAGTGAAAAAAAAGGTAAGATTTTTCAATTAAGCTTGAGATCTCTTTTTCTTAAGCATTTTTTTCTTATTTTTCATGGTTGAATCACATGATTTCATGATGGGTCTCTTGCTGGCCAAACACTTAGAGAGAGATTTTGATGGTTGTTTGGTTAGATTTTAAGGTATTTTAGTGTTTTTAGTTAGTTAGCGATGTGTAGTATGAAAAGCCAATAAGAAAAATTCACTTCCTCCCATCAGCCATCATTGGCTAAATTCTCCATGTAGAATATTGATGATGATTTTGATTTTATTTCAAGTGATTTGGTTAGGAATTAGTGATTTATGGTGTGAGAATCAAGCTTGAAAAATCATAGTATTGATGCACACACCATGGTCGAAATTCCCAAGAGAAAATGTGAAGATGATTTTACTAAATTTTATGCTATTTGACTTGTGTTTGATGGTTTGGAGAATTGAAAGAAAAATGGAATTGTTTGGAGTTGAATTGGACATATTGGCCAATTAATCAAGTAATAGATCGAATTAAGCCAATACCGTTTTATTTAGGTACACAATTGAATTTGTGTAGAACACCGTGTTTAGACAATAATCCGAACAATTCACATCCCATTTCATGCATTAGTATAGAGCCTGAATTGGTTTTATAACAATTTAGCACAAATGTAGTAAATGGCTTATTGTGCATTATGTCTAGGTGGTGAGCATTCTGGTAAAAGTAAAGAGATAGTACCCAAAGATCAAGAATCGGAGTGCTCGAAATTCGATTCCTATTACAATGAGTAACCTTACTATCATCTTAATTATCTAAAGTGGTTTTTATCCGATTTTGTGATTTTATGGAAAATGAGTTAAATGGTAAATCTTTGTGTTTTGTAATTAAAATGTAATTTAATGAAATGATTTTATAACATTGTCTTGAAATTGAATGATGGTTTAAAAATAGAGTAATTGGAGACTGTTTTCATGTTTTGTAAAATTAATGGTTTGAATAGAATGGCTTATGAGAATATTTGCATGAATGGCTGAATTGGTATTTGTGTTGAAAATGTATAAACTGTTGTTTGCCTTGATAAGCTGGATAATGATAAAATTACCATGTCATGCTGTTGAACTTTATTGAATTGGTGGGTTATTGATTAGTCCTTGCAGTGGACGGGTTCCGTAGACCAGCCTATTAGAGGGGGTACGGTAACCCTATTATATTCATACCTCAGTATGAGAGGCGCGGTTGGATAACTCCTGAGGCTAACACTTTAGAGTTCACTTCACACCAAACCACCACGTGAGGGTGAACTCAGCCAACGCCAAGGAACGACTATATTTTTAAAATAAAAACATGATTTATGCGTACATGAATTTTTAACAACCTTGGCAGACTCGGTTGGGATAGCTCTCAGCCAAGGTATCCCTGTTAACTAAATATGAGAATGATTTTAGCACAAGCCAAAGTTTTAAGAAATTCATAAGCCATGTTGATTACTTGATTTATATGAATTGATTTTATTTAGTTGAAATGAGTTGAAAAGTGATGAATTATAATATGATAATCTATTTTTATCTGTCTCCATTTACTCGGCTTTAGATATTTTAGATGATATTGGTTTACTCACTGGGATTATATAATCTCACCACCCTCATTTTCACCAATTTCAGGCTCAAGATAGTCGGTAGATAACTCATTTCGTTGAGGGCTACAGTTAGACTTACATCCTCAAAAACTATAGGTTTACCGCTTTTGATACTGTTGGTCGTTCGTGGGCCCACGTGTCACTGTAAATTAAATTTTATACTTTGGTTATCTGTATTACAATATGTATGAATTTATTTAACTTTTACGCTACAAAAATTATTTACCAGTAACTTTATAAATATTGTTTTATAAGAAAATAAAATATTTTATTGAATATTTTTATTATATTCAAATAGTCATAATTTCATTTTAAATGAATGTTTTAGACATTTAAACTTATTTTTTATTATGAATTATTTGTTTTATACTCGCATACTACATTTTTAGCTGGTTTCAAAATTTTCAGAAAAAAATGACCAAAATGCCATTGTGAGATAGAAATCATTTTTTTTATTGATTTAAGTTGGAAATAGCTTAAAATCTTTTAGAACATGATATTTGGCAACAGTTACTCACAGAGAAAATGAGAAACTGATATTAAAGCCTTGCGAGATTACGGTTGACATTTCGGATAATGAGTGTCGATCGGGACATCGCGACGGTTGTCACGGGTTCGAGGGGAGTACCGGGTCGTGACAGTAGCCATATGTACTTAAGTAACTATTCCAATATGCATTTCAATCACAATTGCAACAAGTTATTTGACATCACGTTCAACAAGGTTTACCTTTCTTCTAGAACCATAAACAACAATCTTGTTTTCAAGATTTTCAAAATTTTTGAACTTGCACTCCTTAATGAAATGCCCTTTCTTTACACAATGATAATACATTTTATCACTTTTAAATTTCTTGGATTTCTTGAAATCATTTTTCTAAACTCCGTTTCTTTTCATTTTTCCTTTTCACTGACAAAGTTTACATTTGATCTAAGAATGAGTGCATCTTTAGTACTATTTTCTACCTTAATATACAAATGAGTTTGAAACTTTTCAATAGTAAAACTTTCTAGAGAATGCAATATTTTCTTCCTATATCCATTCGAAAAATGTGGAAGGTTGGACAAAATTGCTCCCAATTGAAGTGAGTCAGGAATTTTGATTTTTAGTTCATTTAATTTAGAGGCCAGAATTTGTAACTCATGTACTTGATCCATAATTGGTTTGGTATCCGTCATGGTAAACTCAAAGTATCTCAATGGAAGAAATTTATTCATACCTTTTTTCTCCTTTTTGTACGTTTCCTCAAGTGTAGTTTAGATTTCTTTTGCTAAAGTCTTATGTCTAAAGAGATCATATAATCGATCAGTGAAAGAATTGAGAATGTATCCACGGCATATAAACTCGTCTAGTTTCCATTTTTCCATGTTAACACCAGCTGTGGTTGCAGCAGTTGTGGATGCAGCAATGTTTCCAGATGGTGTTATTTGTGTTCTTTCTACTAATGTGATCTCTTTTGGAATTGATGGTTGATTCGTCTAATGAACATAATAAATCTTCAATGTGGTTAATAGAAATACCATTTTGTCCCTCCATCTAGTGAACTTCATTTCGTCAAATCTATCGAGTTTGATCACTTTTTGATTTTAGAAGTGAACTTTCACACTTGAAGATTTAAAAAATACCTTAAGACTTTCCTTAAGGTATTTTTTTCACTCTTTTTGATTTTGAATCTCGCCCAGTCTCCATTAAGAAACAATTTCGAAAAGGTTTAAGAAATACCTTAAGATTGTTAGAAATTTTTTAAAAGAAGAAGAATATGACTTTAAGGGCATGACTAAAATGCTTTCCTTAATGCATTTTTTCAATCTCCAATATACAACAAAATCTTTAACACATTTATCAGAATAGTGAAAATGGTAGCATAATGACGTTTAAATAATAAATGAACATATACGTCTTTCAATGTAAAGAGTTGTTTCTTTTCATATTATAACTATTCAAATAATTGTTTTCTTTTTCTCTTTTTTGTACGTTTCCTCAGGTGTAGTTTAGATTTCTTTTGTTGAAGTTTTATGTCTGAAGAGATCATACAATCGATCAGTGAGAGAATTGAAAATGTATCTACGACATATAAACTCGTCTTATTTCCATTTTTCCACATTAACATTAGTCATTGCTGCGATAGTTGTGGATGCAATAATGCTTCCAGATGATGTTATTTGTGTTCCTTTTACTGATGTGATCTCTTTTGGAATTGACGGTTGATCCGTCTAAAGAACATAATAAATATTCAATGTGGTTAAATAGGAATACCATTTTATCCCTCCATCTAGTGAAGTTCATTCCATCAAATATATTGAGTTTGATCACTTTTTGATTTTGGAGGTAAACCTTCACACTTGAAGGCTTACGAAATACCTTAAGACTTTCCTTAAGGTATTTTTTCACTTTTCTTGATTTTGAATCTAGCCCAGTCTCCATCACGAAACAATTTTGATTGGGTTTTAACTTTCATGAATTGGGTTGAGAAACAAGAGCACAAAATCTCTTTACAGTTTGATCCAAAATGTGAGCTACATTGATGAAACTAATGTTATCAATATGATGATCATATAAATTAGTAATACTTTTACTTTACTATAGTACTATATAGGTTTTAAGTCATCAAGAAAGATTAGGAGCAAGTTACAACTTTAATTTCCTTCCTCATAGTTTTTACTTTTGAGAAATATCTATACATAGCCCATTACCATTTCTTTGAATAGCTTTAACACCAAGTAATTACAAGATAAGATGAAAATAATTAGAGTAATCAAACTCAAGTAAATAACACAATCAACAATGATTTGGTAGAGATATGCCAACAACAACCTGATGATGTTGAATTAATCAAATAGCAAAGTTCATAGTAAGTATTTGTTTTCCCAAATTTTAGGCTAGCGTTCAAGACAATGAACAACTCTCTTAAATTAAGTATTTTGCCCATCTATAAAAAAAAAAATATATATTGCTCTTTAACTTCTTTAGCTTTTCTTTCTATTTTGTTTTTTTTTTTTACTAACTAATGATAGCATCCAACATTATGAATGATTCTTCAGTTAATTAAGGATAGCATTTGACTTTCATCTATTGTACCTTTATTCATCTACAATTGCATTAAATGCAAGCTTTTCCTATTAAAAAATTTATGATTATAAAAAATCTTTTTCTACCATTATTTCTTTTTTATTTGATTAAAATAAAAGAAATTTATTTATTATAATGATAAGATTATTTGGTTTTTTCCTTCTTCTTTTTCTTTTGCTAGTTTTTGATTGGAAGTTGGTTTTAACTATTCTTTATTAGGTTGGAATTTTGTTTGTTTACTTTTTTTTTTTTCATGGTGCATCAATTCATGCTTTTCTTTGGAAGTTTTTCCTCCACATACCATCAAGTTTTGTAGTTTTTGATTTCTTGTGTTTGTTTAGAAATATGTTATAAAAAGATTAGATGTTATTTACGATTTTTTTTCTATTATTGTTGCTGATTTAAAACATATATTAGCATTTTCTTTTTTGTGGACTCATGATGTGATGCTTATGAATAGATTTGTTTGTTCTAAAATTGCAAGATTACATGTTAAACATTATTAACTTTCAAGTTAGTGTTACCAAACATGGTTACAAAACTTTTTATTATTCATGTCAAAAGACTCTATAACTATCTGTTTGCGATTAACATATAAAATATTCTGCTCATTGACATTACCTTCGTTTCTAATATCTTTATAAATACATATAATATATTTGTCATTGATGGCGATTTACTTATGTTATAATCGTTGCCCTTCTCCTTTTTGTATGAAGACAACAATCTTGCATAGATACTATTAAATATCCATCGCTTAAATGCAAGCTTTTCACCTAGTTTTTATACAGAACAAACTAACAAAAAAAAAAAACCCTTATTGGCAATTGTAAAGTAGGAAACCTTCTCATTTTTTGTATGAAGGTAACAGCACCATCAATGTCACCAAGATGGCTACACATACATTGCTTATATCTTTTGTAAGAAATATTTTGTATATCTAAAACGTTGATACACTTTTTCATATGTTGATAAAATTAGCATTACATGTCTGTTTCTTAAAGTATCCTAAACTAAATTAAAAAAAAATTAGTTTTTCCTAATCACAGCTCACGGGCACCATGCTAGTTTTATTTAAAACACATTTCTCCTCTGTTTTTTAGAGTTTTGGTTGGCCTCCGCTTCCTCACTATAAAAGTATCAATTTTCAAACACTTTGATCTTCTAGGTATAGTTTTTCCTAAGTTTCATCTTCAAGGAAGGTCTTGTTTTTTTCTTTTCTTTTCTAGGATTTGGTCTCAAGGTGTTTGCTTTTGCCACCCTAATTCCTCAGAAGGGGCTTTACCGTTAACATCCAATGTCCAATGAAACATGCTTAAGGCAAGCAAAGCTTTCTCTGTCCCTTTTGGTGGAAGAAGAAAAAGGTATTGTAGACTAGACACAACTTATTTAAAAGGTTGCAACCTACCTTTAGCCATATCCACATCAAGGTTAATTGAACCTTAACAATAATTCACAAATACAATGACTTTGCTCCTTTTTAATAATTATTCTTTTGGTTTATATGTATTGTTACTAATTATTTGATTTTAATGATTTTGCTAACTTATTGCATGTTTTTTATTTTTTTTATTATTTTTAATCGCCTGATGAGAGAGACTATAAGTCGAGAGATTGGATTAGTCAATTGCTAGATGATATTCTTATTTCTATATTATCTTTGATCACAGTGAAAGAAACAATTGCTACTAGTCTCTTTTCTAAGAGCTAGAGGTACTTGTGGGCATATATTTCTCGACTCGATTTTTGTTTTTCTAATCATTTACGAGACATACTATATCATCACTAGAGGTTTTGTGATGTGGCGGAGGAAAGGTTCATTCATTGGGTAAATTCTATTGTCAAAATGCACCAAGGCCTCACTTTGGATGAAATTTGAATTACCTTTCCCCTCTGTAAAAGCTCTAGACATGTTATTGATCAATGGATTAAGTTTGCACTGTCTAAAAAAGTTCAACGACTTGTCTTGGATTTATCGGTTATCACTCTTAATGTTGGTGCAGGACCTGAAAAGAATTATGTT
This sequence comes from Theobroma cacao, assembly GCF_000208745.1. Taxonomy (NCBI): domain Eukaryota; kingdom Viridiplantae; phylum Streptophyta; class Magnoliopsida; order Malvales; family Malvaceae; genus Theobroma; species Theobroma cacao. The sequence goes on from NC_030852.1 coordinate 25,189,187, forward strand.
TTTCCCTATATGCTTTTACCTCAAACAAATTACGAGAAAAACTATTTTTCAGCTATTTGCAACATGTTACTTGGTTCACTTGTTGATTTAACTTCACTTACTATTGATTAAGAACATCTCATATCATAAAGAATAAAACTTCAAATAGTAGAAGAATAAGTGTAGCAAGTCCTCTGCATATAAAGACTGAATTTGCTTATGCATAGTAAGGAAATAAAGGCTAAAAATACACCGTGTCGATACAAGACAGAAGGCAAAAAAGAAGATGCACAAGGTCCACCATTTCAATAATAGTAAAGCGACACCATTTTAGATCAAATACAAGGTTACTGTTAATCATGTTTTAAATTGTAGTTAGTTGGCTAATTATTGTAGTTAGTGAGGCTATGTTGTCTTTTTCCCATTTCTTGTATAGAGTTTGTATATAAAAGCCACTTTTGTAATCTTCTGATGCTGAATGAATCAATCATTCTTAAATATTCTCTGCACTATCTTTGTCTTTTCATCATGTTATCAGAGCCATTATGGCTCCTGTAAAGGTTGATTTGGGAAAATTTACAATAGCTACTTACTTTGCTACACCCTTCATCATTTAGTCTTCTTCGACTCTTCAGTAAGTGAAATTAATTCCTTCTTTTATATTTCAATTTTTGGCTTCTTTGGTGAGTCATGTCAAAATCGTCTGACTCAAGACCTCGGGTCTCACAAACTCCCACTTAATCGAGATCACAAGTATCTCTCATTGTAGATCCACAATCACCTTATTACCTACACCACATTGATCATCCAAGATTAGATGTGATCACACCCAAACTAACCACAAACAATTATGTGGCTTGGAGTCGATCATTTTTACTAGCATTATCAGTTAGAAACAAAATGGGGTTCATCAATGGTACAATACCAAAACCTGCTATTATAGATCCCATTTACCTTTTTTGGATTCGATGCAACAACCTGTTGGTGGGATGGCTTTTGGAATCCCTCACACAGCCTATAATATCGATAATATTTTATATGGATTCAACAAAGGAGATTTGGAATACTCTCAAGTAAAATTTTGCCCAACTAGATGACATTAGAATTTGTAACTTGCCATACACATTAGGGAATATAACACAATGGTCAAAGACTGTTGATGCTTATTTTATAGAGCTCAAAGGTGTTTGGGAAGTGCTTAGAAGTTTCAGACCCTACCACATTGTGAATGTGGAAAATGTAATGCGAATTGTTTCAAAAAATATATTGACCAATGCCACAAAGACATGGTCTTCAGATTCTTAAATGGATTGAATGATTCATTTTTTGCCATGAGATCACGAATCATTCTCATGGACCTTATACCAAGCTTAGACAAGGTTTACAATATGATTTTAAGGGAGGAAACTTAGAAAACCTTGATGCTTCAGACAGAAACTACTTTAGAAAGACTTATTGTGTTCATATTATGGCAAGAAGAGCCACATTAAAGAAAAATGTTATAGGTTGGTTGGGTTTCTTGAAAATTTTAAGTTCACTAAAACTAAAGGAAATTTTAGAAAAGGGAAAGCTATGGCAAACAATGTTACAAGCATGAATGATAGTTAATTGCCAACTGCACAGTTTAAATAGGAAGATGACTCAGCTAGTAATGGTTATGTGTCTCAATTTTTAGCTATCAAACAACAAGTCAGTAAGCTTATGGAACTAATGAGTGAAAATGGGATCACTTGCAATGATGGTAAAATTTCTTCGCCACAGAATCAGTAGAACAAACCATCCTTAATAAATTCTACCTTTGCAAGTATTGTTTCTAACCATCTATGCTTCAATACACCAAATAATCTACCATATAGTTTCAGACATGTTAGTAACTTAGTGATTAAACAAGATAGCTGGATCATGGACTTTGGTCATTCAGATCATATTTGTCACTCTTTTGATAGATTTATTCTAGCTGAACTAGTCAATGACCACTTTGTTCATTTGTCAAATAATGGTAGAGCCCCTATTACTCATGTAGGAATAGTTAGAGTAACACCCCTGTTGACACTCAAAAATGTTTTATATGTACCAAGTTTCAACTTTAATCTCATACCATTGAATGAATAGACCAAATCAAAGAATTCATGCCTCTTTTTCATTGACACATATTGTGTTATTTAAGACTTTCCATCATGAGAAGTGATTAAGGTTACTAAGGTGTCTTCAAGCTTCTATCTGATGCAGGACAGCTAAGTTGAACAAGATTTATCTTATTTCTACTTTAAAAGCCTTGTTAAGAATCCTTTTGTTTTTTCTTTAAATTCCTCCAAGCCAAGACACACAGATTTTGACCTTTGGTATTTTAGATTAGGGTAATGTATTGCATCAAAATTTTCCAAAAATCAATTGTTTAAATAAATTTTTGTGTGAAATTTGCCCAATGGCAAAGCAAAAGAGATTGCCATTTCTAGTACATGTTCAAAACACTAAAGTAGCTTTTAATATAGTCCATATGGACATATAAGGGCCATATAAAGTCCCTACTTTAAATGGTCATTGATACTTTCTAACCATTGTTGATGATTTCTCACATTTTACTTGGATATATTTAATGAAAACCAAATCAGAAGTTTTATCAATTATGCCTATTTTCATTAAGCTTGTTCAAAAATAGTTTGACAATTTTGAAAAATGTTTATGATTAGAGAATGGAAAAGAATTTGAACTCACTGATTTTTACAATGAGAATGGCATTGTTCACCAATTATTCTGCATTGGTACACCACAACAGAATGGTATTGTAGAGAGAAAACACTAACACATTTTAGTTGTGGCAAGAACTTTAAGACATCAATCAAATATCCCACTAAGATTTTTAGAGGATGCAGTTTTAACTGCAACACACATTATTAATAGAGTACCAACTAAAATCTTACAAAACAAATCACCATATGAAATACTTTTTAAAAGACCTCATTCATTTGATCACTTCAAAGTATTCAGATGTTTGTGCTTTGTTTCCACACAAACCCAACATAGGAAAAAGTTTGATAGTAGGGCCAACAAATGTATCTTTAGAGGGTATCCAAATCATGTCAAAGGGTATAAAGTGTATGATCTCAGGGCACAAAAGGTCCTAGTATCCAAAGATGTTATTTTTCATGAGGATACTTTCCCTTTCCACTCTTCAAACCATGACAGACAGGATTTTGCATTTCATCGAACACTTGCTATGCTTATTGTTCCCTTTGATACTTTTGATTCAAATTCTGCAAATTCTCATTCCTTTGACCAAAGTCATAATGAATTATGTCCTAATGAGTCTTCACTAGTCACAGAACACCCTTCCATATCAAGAAATGATAAGATTCTTCATAATTCACTTTCTAGTAGCTGATTACCAAAAAGTGACAATAGTAATCAACCTCAAACAGATAATAGCACTAATTTAGTTTAGCCAATTAGGAAAAGTACAAGAAGAAGAAGCACACCAAAATACCTAGAAGCATATCAAATTGACTTACCTTCTCATACAAGTATTGTCACTTCACATCTTATATCTAAATTTGTTTCTCTGCATAATCTGTCACCATCACACAAAACATTTACCATATCATTGTCAAATGCACAAGATCTTGTATCTTATCACCAAGTATTGACTTCAAACTAAATGGATGTAATGGTAGCTAAACTAAAGGCTTTGGAAGAAAATGACACTTGGAGCATAGTACTATTACCTATTAATTATCACACTATTGGCTGCAAATGGGTCTATAAGACAAAACTCAGTGCAGGGGGAAATGTAAAAAGATACAAAGCAAGGCTGGTGGCCAAAGTATATAGCCAAGTAGCTAGTTTTGACTACCAAGAAACTTTTAGCCTTGTGGCTAAACAATCCACAGTCAATATTTTCTTTACACTTGTAATTACAAACAACTAGTCACTATCTCAACTAGATGTAAACAATGCAATTTTACATGGGGATCTACATGAAGAAGTCTATATGGAATTGCCTGATGGGATATGCAATCAAGGGGAAGTATCTTAGTGGCACAAAGTCGGCATGTAAACTCCATAAATCTCTATATGGGCTCAAGTGAGCTTTAAGACAGTAGAATGCTAAACTAACATAATATATTATTCACTATTGATTCAAGTAGTCATTATCAGACTATTCACAATTCATTATGAACATAACTGAAGGTGAATTCATAGCTTTGTTGACATATGTGGATGACATTTTGATTGAGAGTACATTTGGTCAAGTTGCATCTACAATCAAAGATCACTTAAGTTCATAATTTAAGCTTAAGGAACCAGGTACTATAAAATAATTTCTTGGGCTTGAAGTAGCAAGATCACCACAAGGTATTTCAATATGTGAAAGAAAATATACACTTGATTTACTAGAAGAACATGGTTTACTTGGAACTAGGCCATCCCAACATCTATTGATTACAATGCAAGGCTAAGTAAAACAAGTAAAGAAAATGAACTAGTAGATCCCACAAAGTACAAACGGTTGACTTGAAAACTTCTTTACTTGACTTTTATAAGGCCTAACATATCTTATGTAGTGCAAACTCTAGCTCGATTCATAGATAAAGCAGCACATGAACACTATACAGTAGCTTACAGAGTCCTAAAATACTTAAAGATAGCACCTGGTTAAGGAATTTTGATGAAAGCAGAATCTGATTTGAAAATTTTAGCACACTATGATAGTGATTGGGAAGGTTGTCCTAACATCAGAAAATCTATCACTGGTTATTTTGTGTTTATTACATAGTCACTAATGAGTTAGAAATCCAAGAAACAACAAGTGGTAGCACGAAGGTCAACAAAAGCTGAGTACAGATTAATGCCAACTACATGTTGTGAAGTTATCTAAATAAAAAGCTTGCTGATTGACTTTGGGATTGAACACAAAGCTGTAGTGAAGCTCCATTGCGATAATCAATCATCAATCTACATCAACAAAAATCTAGTTGTCCATGAAAGAACAAAGCACATAGAGATCGACTATCATTTCACCTAAGAGAAAATTCTGAATGGTATGGTTGAGCCTGTTTACATACCAACGATTCACAAATTGTTGATGCATTCACAAAGGCTTTATAACCTGGATAGTTTTAGAGATTATTGAGCAAGATGAACATTCACAATGTTCATAATTTCTCTTAAGGGGGAGTTTTGATCAAGAACATCTCAGATCATAAAGAACAAAACTTCAAATAATAGAAAAATAAGTAGAGCAAGTCCCCTACATACAAAGACTAAATTTGCTTGTGAATAACAAGGAAATAAAGGCTGAAAACGCACCATGTCGATACAAGATAGAAAGCAAAGAAGAAGATGCACAAAGTGCACCGTTTCAATAATAGTAAAGTGGCACTTTTTTAGAGCAAATATAAGATTACTATTAATCATGTTTTAAATAGCAGTTAGTTGGCTAGTTATTGCAGATAGTTAGGCTATTTTGTCTTTTCCCATTCCTAGACTCTGTATATAAATGCCTTTTGTAATATTCTGATGCAACAGATGAATCAATTATTCCCCAATATTCTCTGCACTATCTTTCTCTTTTCATCACGTACAACTTTCCACTTAAAAGATGTTAATGTTAAAGAACAAGTTCTTGAGCACATTTTGTTGATTTTTCAGCTCTTGAACAACTGTGAGTGCATGGCTCGCTGCATCTGGTTAACTTAAAATATTCTGGCCCATCTTTCAAATAGAGCATTTTATTACATTTTGTCTATAATAAAAAATTCAAAGAAGTTCACAACTCACTTTCAGAGCATCTGCATTAGCTGCAATCAAATAGAGTAGTAATGCAAAATTTATAAAATTAAAAAAAAAATGGGAAGAGAAATTACTTGAAGTCGGTCGATTCTTCTTGGATGGTTCAGTTCCAACCTATATTTATAAATAAATAAATAAAAACTTAAATTTTGAACCAAAAATTTGAGAAATGTCAAAAGAAAAAAGAGCTTTGGAATTTTGGATTCCATCCCTTTCAAGCTCTAGAAGGGAAATACTGAAAAAACCTCTAAAGTCTAAATTTTTGAAGTGAGAGTAACAAAGGGAAAGGAAAAGAAGGAGATGGAATTGTTAACCCAAATGTGCTTGACAATGGCACCAATCAAATCCTTCAAAAAAAAGTCAAACAAATAGATTCAAATAGAAAAACAAAAGTCAAATGAAAGAAAATGAAAAATATTGTGCAATAGATACATAAAAGGGGCTTACAGGATCGAAAGTGGGAGTGTTGCTGTCGTCCATGGCGGAAGTAATTAGGGATGTCAACGGGTCGGGTACCCTATAATTTCGAGGTACCCGAACCCTAACCCTATTAAAAATTAACTACCCTAACCCTATTAACTACCCAAATAATTTAAAAATTACTACCTTAACCCTAACCTAATACATTCCTACTACTCTATAATTATCCTAACCCGTTTAAATACCCGATTAAATAAAAAAAATTATTAAAATCTTCTTCATGGGTACCCAATTACCCAATTAACTTTTCTAATCTCATAACTTCTGTTTAGATTTATATGTTATAAGTTTATAAAAACAAAGGTATATATATATTGTAATTAATAATTTTATGAGTTATAGTTTTTGCAATGGTAATACAAAATAAAAAGTAAATATATTTATATTTAAAGACATATATATATATACACACNTATATATACACACACGCATACATAAAAAATATTTTAATATATAAAACAGTAATTATATTTCTTATAAATTAACACAACATATAAACTATATATATTAAAAGACATTACAAGTTAATTAATAATAATAGTTTCATGAATTAATTTAATTAATTATAAGGATTTGTTCTTAATTTCATGAAATTAAAAAAAAACATTTAAGTTCTAAAACTATTCTAATCTCAAAAACTTTCTTTAAGTATATATATTATAAAATTATATAAATAATGGTATATATATTATAATTAATAATTTTATAAGTCATAATTTTTGTAATGTTAACACAAAATAAAAAATAAATATATGTATATTAAAAGTACATATGTAATAGTAATTATATACCTTTATAATATGATATAATATTCAAATTATTTAAACAGAATTAACAATCTAATAATTTTTTAATTTGAATATATTAATATCATCATATTAATAATTAGAGTAACCATACTTTTCATATATTTGTTAGTTTTTAACAAAAAAAAATTGCTTGTAAGGTTGATAGAAATTGTAAAATTTTAATTTAATTATTAAAATAATAATAAAATATTTATAAATATTAATCGGATTCGGATAACGGGTACCCAATGGGTGGTACCCGAACCCTACTCGAATCCAATTCGGGTAGTGAAATCACTACCCAAACCCTTTTATGGAGAACTGTAACCTAGTGTAACCGGATAGGGTACCTGTTGATATCCCTAGAAGTAATTCGGATTTTGATTTGCCTCCTCGCGTCCTCTCTGTATTTGAATCGCTTTGATGAAGGATTAACAATTCAAATTGGAGGCCCCTATAGCTCAGTGGTAGAGCGTCAGTCTTGTAAACTGAAGGTCCGTAGTTCGATCCTGCGTGGGGGCATCTTTCTTGCACTTTTGCTTCGTTAAAGAAAAAACGACACTGTTTTAAAAACAGTTTAGTCTGCTTGCACGGGTGTTAAACCTCAGAAGTTAGAAACCTCAACTCAAGCGCCTTCATAGTTCAGCCTTAAACCCTTGATGAGTACTTCCAACCAGACATCAAGAAATCAAAAACTAGAGTCAAAATCCCAACTTCTGTAAGTTTTTGAGTTCACTCTTAGTTCCTTTTCCACTCTTCTATGCCAAAAAATGGCCAATCTAATGCACAAACTCTTCAAGAACAAATCTAGTCAAAGAATCGTCGTATCTCTCCAGAACCCACAACAACAACAACTCCCCAAACTTAGTCCTTCACTTATTCCTGAACAAACCCATCATTATTCATTAACCAAACCAGAATTTTTAAACTACTCAAATCTTTTCCTCAATACCAAATCCTCGGAAAATTGCAAATCTGCTGAACCCTTGAAGTTTTACCCCAATTTCCCATTTGGGTATCTATTGAATCCCATTAACTCAGTTTGGTTTGATCCATTGGAGGCAGTCGATGTTGAGGAGGGGGCAGCAGAGACCGAGGATGATGATGCTGGAAAAGTTTGGGCAGATAGTGTGAAGAAGAAGAGGAAGAAGAAGATGAACAAGCACAAGTACAAGAAGCTTAGGAAGCGTCTTAGAAGAAAAACTTAGACTTTCCTTTGGCCAGCATTTATGGGGAGTTGTTTTATTTCCTCTGTTTTTTATATGCAAAGATTTTGGAATTCGATCATATGTGATTGAAATTTCGGATTTTTTTAATTGTTGACAAAGCCCGATTTCAGAACTGGAATGGAATGTTGAGAATTTTCTTATCTATTGACAATAAGATTAATATTTTATGCTTAAATGGATTAACTCACAAATTAACAAGAACTTGTTTATTTTCTTCTTAGGGATGTGCTTAGTTGTCTAAATTTGTTTATTTGCTTACCAATAAGAAAGAAACCTGTCTCACTTATTATGGAAGTTCTTATCGTAGTTGACTATGTATTAACATACTAAATGTCATAGAATAACAATTTACATAGATTTATTAAGGAATAGGGTTGAATGTAGATGAAGATTTGTATATCAGGCAAATCATTCTCAAAATATTTGTTGTTTTCTGATATTTTTCCAAGTATGATGATGTTGAGTAGATGGATCTCATCCATTTTGATTTGCATATTTTCTTTATGAGAGTGATATTCTGTTGTTGAATAAACTACTTTTGGTGAAATGTGTGTTGCTAAGATAAGGATCTTTAGAGGTTCAGTGGGAAAGAGCATAGCCTTACTACCAAAATCAATTGATTAAATTTTGTTTGCATATTCCAGTTCAACAATGATCAATGCCTATTGAATCTGTAAGTATCATGAAGATGGTTTTGGTTGAATGTGTTAATAAATTGGTAGAGAACATAGGTAGTGATTTTAGGTAATGTAGAATATTAGTTCGCCTATAATTCATTAGAATGGCTGGTTCCTGAATAGGGACAAATGGCATGCTTGAAGTTTTGCTGACTGAATTTGTTGATTAATGTAGTCTTATTTCTTTTTTACTCGTGAAGGTTTCATGTGTTGTCTTCACAATGGAGGCTAAGCTAACTAAGATAGAAGCACCTTTGCAAAATTATTGCTTTTGACCCCTTAACTGATTAAAAAAGATCAGGTCTTTTTTTTCTTCTGTGCCCAGGTTAATTTTATACTTAACTATATGGTGTTTTCTTCATGATTATATGACTCTCTAAGCTATCTAATGTCTATGAGTACAAACACAGAAAATTGGTGTTTTTCCCAAAACAGATTGAGATTGGATTTTGGAATTTGGAGGCTTGTTTTGTTCTTGGTAATCTATAACTTGTATAACAGCTTGTTTATATTCGCCTCTTATTTTGAGTATGAAACCAAAGACAACATGAAAGTTCATGAACGGTGGTTTATGCTTTTGGAGGTCTCATTGATGCATACTTTAAGAAAAGTCTAATTTACTCATGGACATTTAAGAGAGTAAGATTGAACCTGTTTAGTATTTATGGGAAGCATTTGCTTCAGATTAGTTGGTGATCTGGTTTGAGTGTGTATATCTATGTTTACGTCAGAGCATACTATATTTGTCCATAGTATCTACGAATTATTTGAGCTTGGGACACATGTAATTTGGTGATGCTTAGCAATGATCTCATGATGATGCCAAAACTTCCCCATTTCTTTTCTTTTTTTCACCCTTTCCTGTCATCATTTGTTCCAATCTTTTCTATGTCGTTTTGTTGGAACTTGAAAAAAGAAAGCTAGAACAACTGTGTGGATGTGTTTACCAGTTTGAGCATTGGCTCAATTTCTGGGAGTGTCTGCTGCTTAATTAAGTTGTTCAAAGAAATTTCAGTTCTGCTGCATGTCTTATGAAACAATATATATTTCTGAGATATTGCTGCAGATATACTCTTTAAGATATGGGAAGATTTCCAAGAATTCCTTGCTATGAATCTTGGTTTGTCTTATGATTTCTAGTAACCAAATTAAGGTCAGTTTGTTTAGAGTCATTACTTATTGAAAAAAAGGCCCAGTTAGTTGCTGAGACTACGGAATCAAAGCAAACTTTTCTTATGCATGAAATCCATGAGAATCTGCTTTGAGAACCAATTGCTAGAAAACCCCTTAAGTTTAACTTTTATGGAACACTATACATGATGAGACCAGCGGTGGCTACAATGAGGAAGAAGTTGGAAATCTACATAAGCAAGTATTAGAAGGATTTGAATTTCAGATTTTAAAGTGTCAGGAATCAGGTATGAATGAAGTTAATATTTTATGAAAAAGTTGAGAATTGTAAGACTTGCACAATCCCACTAAAACTCAGTAACTTGTTTGTTTTGGTCTCCTATTTGGCTATCTGTTAAAGAATTTACTTGCAGTGCAGCAGGCTTGTGTAATTTTTGGGCTTATCACTGGTGTACAAGTCATAGGTCGTTATGACAAACTAACAATTATGAAAATAACTTTCGAGTCCCAAGGAGGATCACTTAACCTGGGTATTCATCTCATATATGTGTTCAGGGTGGTTTGCAAGGGGGAAAATATTTGTGAGCTGACGTGTGTCTCATTAGGTCCATTGCCATCAAAATGTCAACAGGACATACGGAAAGTGTTACATCTAAACCATATTTCATGGTCCTAATTATCTGTTTCCGTGAATGCCTGGTTCTGATGGAATTAGCTAAATGTAGCTTGATCTAGATTTCGGACATATGAGATGATCAGTTAATGCACACAATTATTTGAGATAAGGGTAATCTAATTTTTTTCGCGGATCTAAGCAGGGCTCCTCATTGTTGATTTGGTTGCAATACGTCTAGGAAACAGATTTACAGCTACCAGCCACATGTTGTCCGCTAATATAATTTGTTATATTTATTTCTTCATTCATTTTCAGTTTATTGTAATAATTAGATTTTATTTGAGCTTCTTTAAGCATTCTCTTACGGATGAGAGGAATTTGTTTTTTTCAATGAGGGATAATTATTGAAATTCCCCTAAACAATGTGATGTCGTTGATGCTTTGGCAAAGAGGAAAGGATATTCACTCCACTCAAGCCTCTACCTGGAGCAATAGAAAGTGTTGACCCATGATATCGGTGATGCAGCCTTGCAGTTGGGCCTAGAAAGAGGAACCGAGGTGGGTCAAGGAATGGTGGTTTAGGCCCTTAAAACTCTGCAGAAATGACAGCAATTTATTTTTTCCATGAGCACTGCCTTCGACCAGTCTAGCATTGTCGTTTTTGCATCAAGGAAATGGATAAAGATCTGAACAGAAGTTTAAATTAGTAGGGTCACAGAGGTTGTCGTGAGTAGGGTTACGATAATGATCAATCACCTGCGGAATCTTTAGTCAATCCAGGAGGAATATTTAGGAGGAATGCAAAGGTCAACATTTTAATCTAACATATCCGATCAAAACATGAAAATTTTAATTTAACTAATTCATCATTGAGAACTGTGTCAATGCAACTTGCGCACCTTGTGAATTACAACAGGGATTGGCTGTTGGTTGCTTTAGTTCTCCAAGTTACCCCATGGTTTTGGCGTCACATTGGCACATGGTGTTTGCAATCTTAAATCCAAATTTATCATATTATATATAGGTGACGGTTGATGAATTATTTGATAAAATTGATAAGCAATACGGGACACATGATGAGTATTCAAGTATTTAATTCATTAATTCTTTATCTAAAGAGTAAGATTCTAATTTTTGCTTTGCTTCCATTAAATAAAAAAAACACCGGCACATGATAAAGGTAATTCGGCGTTTGACATAAATTGACATCCACTTTCTGCGGTGTAAGGGAGGGTAAGTTTGAAATAGACGGGCACTTTCCACGGTTTTCATCAACAGCATGAAAGTTGGTTGCCCAGTTTGAGTGCAGCGCTTGAAATAATAATGTGCATTAATTTATTATTAAATTAACATATACGTCTTTCCATAGGTTTAAGGGCTGTCTCACTTCTGTTAAAAATCCTTTTACATATGTGCATATATCATGTATGCACATAGTTCTGACTGTTCCTCAGCCTCAGGTCAGGGTATCATCAAATAATAACAAGTGTTTAAGATATGTCATCACTTACGCAAGAAAAAGGCTTCTGGCAGCTGGAACGTGTCGACATAAAACTGTGTTCAGTGGGACAAAATCTCTTTCAACTCTGTTTAAGATGTGCGAGTCAATTAAATTCTCCCTCATGGTATGCCACATGCATTTCTCCCACTTATCTGGAATGCAAATTCTGGAAAAGCTGCCAGCCGGAAAGCTAACTTGTCAGCTTTTTTTGTTCAGAATTTCTACACAAAAACGCATGTGCTTGATCCAAGGTATTGGAGAGAGATCTGAAGCTCCTATCTTTTGGTTTTTAGCTTCAACCATGGCCCTGCTGGTTTGTAGAAGGCTAGAGGCAATTATAGACATGACTAGAGCCTCTATGCATTGCTTTCACTGTAAGAATATTAAGGTGACTTATGTCATGATTTCCACGTACCAAGACGGGTAGAAAAGCACTGGAGAGACAAATTAAACATTGTTGAAAGAAACATGCATGTCACCTTGAGAAAACTTGATCAGAGCCTATACGTGAAGTTTCTCAGTCGTGGGTTTAACAAAAACATGCAAGCAATCAAGTATATCACTATGACCAATACATATATATATAAGTACTATAAATATATATATATATGTACGTATGTATGCCTGCCAAAGTGGAGAATGTTTGGCTATTGGAGGTTTCAAGCTACACTTTAGCTCCATTAGTAAATCATTAATAGTTAATTAAGTCACAATAACAAAAAGGTTATGAACTCAGCTCACTTTTGGACAACTGGACATAATGATTTCAACACCATTAAAAATTATTTGCAATAAACATATTGCAGGTGTTGGGAGAACTTTTGAAAATAATCGTGAAAAAAAAAGAAAAAGTTGCACCCTAATCACATGATTAGAGCTCATCAATTAAGACTTCTAGCTAGTTAGCTTGACTTAATCATGGCTAATTTGAAGTTTAAATACAAGAAAGCACAAGATTTGAATTAATCATATCACCTTGTATGTGTGTGTATATATTATAAATATCAAAATGCTAACAGAAGAAAGCAAATGCTAGCAACTTTTAGGAACTCCATCCAATAAAATGCGAATCTCATGGGATTTGTTCTTGAGGTTTGAACATCTTGAGATCTCCCACACCCTAATTTCCCTATCTAAACTTCCACTGCAGAATGTAAAGACACCCTCGAACACGCCTCTGGCAACTGCTACCAACGACTTCACAGGTTTTTCATGTCCCTCCAGCACTATACTACAATGGAACCCACCCTCCTTCCCACGTTGCCAAACCCTCACCGTCCGATCAGATGATCCACTCACAAACAAATCCCCCACGTTGATTAAGCATAATATAGGCCCTGAATGACCCCACAATGCTTCTACAAATCCCACATGATCATTTTCGGCATTATTCTCTCCTTTCTTCTCCCACACCATGATGGAACGATCACAGCCTCCCGAAAACAACACCGATCCATCAGCGTTTAAAGCAAGCGCATTAACCGTAGATTTGTGCTTGCCTAGAGTAGCCACCAAGCTGTGCCGTCTCTCCTTATTAGCTCTCTCCCAAACGCTAATCAACCCATCTGCAGAGCCTTTGTATACAGTTCCATTGTCTGAAACAACCAAAGTGTTTACGGCATCTTCATGAGCTTTAACAGACTCTAAACAACGTCGATTATTTACGTTCCATATCTTGAAACTTTTGTCCCATGAAACCGAATACATTAGCCCTTTCTGGTTTAATATAACCAAACCCGAAACTGTATCCCAGTGTTCTATCCAAAGCCTCTTCTTATGACGCCTAACATTAACGTAGTTCTTTGGCAAAATGAAATGAAGGAAGCGGTCTTTAACGGTGGGGAGAGTGGTGAGAAGTTGGTGTTTTTTGGAAAGGGTGATTTCCCAGATTCTGATCTTGCCATCTTGATGAGCAGTGAAGATTTTCGTTTTGTTGAATGCAATGGACTTGACGAACCCGGAGGTGGGATCGTCGTTAAAAGAATCGACAGGGGAGTGGTTAGATAAATCGAAGACGTTGATTTCGTTGATGGCGGCGGCGTAGAGGAGGTTATCCCGGACTGCGAGGCAGCTGATATGGGGGCTCCGCGTTTTGAGTGCGGCGAGGCAACGATGTTTCAGAGTCTGAAGAGGGAAAACATGCAACTGGGAAGACATGTTTCTATGAAGAAGTTTGTGAAAGGAAGCGTCAACAACTCAAGATGGAGCCGAGTGCGGAAGTGGTGTATATATGCAAGCGAGAGAGTGGGATCAGTGTACACGTGGAGAATGTTGATTTGGAGATTCGATATGCGCTGTCGGAAATGGTGGGTCCAAGGATACTTGATTTGACATGGTCTACAAATCTTCAAGGGTCCCCAAAGTCGGTGACCACAGAGGTCACCTCTAACTACATATCAGTACTATTTTATTTTTATTCTTATATTGTTAGGGGTTTGTTGCAGCGTACACGCAATGGAGTATTGGGCTCCTCTTCTTTGCTATGCATTAAGCATTAAAAAAAGAGTTTAACAAGGCCAAACAATATTAAAGCACCTTAATCAAATGGGTTCCTTTGAAGTTGTCTGTGCAATCAAATGCTAAGGCACAAGCCTATGTTTTTTATAATGGAAACGTGTTGCCCAGTGGTTCGAGCCGTGTGTTAAATAAAAATGGGGCGTGGGGTTCGTTAAAAAGTGTGCCATTTTTTAGTCGACGGTACATTGTAGGAGCACATGTTCATGAATCATGCACATGACTTACAAATATTGAAAAGATCTTAAATCAAATAAACAAAACATGTGAGCAACCAATCCAAATACATACGAATGGTAACACTGGTCGACAATAACAGTCAATATACTTATATCATGTCCAAGGTTTCGAAATCAAACTAACTAATACAAGAAACAGCAATAGGGCCTATCTTAAACTAACTAACTAATAACATCAATACGTAAAGTTGGATAGTGGGTCAGGTTGGCATGTCTATCATTCAGTCGGGCTTGGACCCCTGACCTTAGTTCTTTGACCCAGGTACAAGGGCCCATCTTCAAGGCCTAATTCCCAAGCTAGAGTTGGGGTTGGTCCATTCAAGCTAATCATAATATGTCATAACATGAGAGACAGTACATTCAATTTAAAATACCTGCTCCCTGCGTTCCATCAAAATTGATTTTTAGATCTTTACTTTCACGTTTTCTTATGTGTGGTAGATAAAATTTTAATTTAATAAAATTTCAAATTAATCTATACACAAAACAAACTGTCCTGAAATTAAATTTTTAAGACATTTGATTGGGTAAACAAGTTTAAAAACCTAATACGCTGAAATTCATTGTACTGAACTTTTCGGTATCTTAATGCAAATCCAATGATTGGTTGAAAAAAAAATTAAAAACCAAGTCAGCAATTAAAAAATTCATCAGCAATTAGGTTATTTTAATTTTTGTCATACCATCTTTCATGTGACAATGTATTTTAAAAAATGATACGTCAACATGTCACGTTATAGATAACATGGTATTAAATTGATCACTGTTATTTTAATTAATAGAAATTAATCAACAATTAGTAAAAAAAAGTTTATTTGATTTAAAATAAAAATACAAAAATTTAATTGCACACAATAAAAGTAGAAGAGCTTAATTGACTTTTCTTGTATAATTTGGGAGTTTATTTGAATATTATATCTTTTATTTTTTAAAAGATTAAGAAGACCTTTCATATCTTTTGACGAATATAAACAATAAGTACAAATAATACATCTATTATTAAATATGGATGAATTACACGTTTATTTTCTAATGTTGTGAATACATCTATTATTAACTATTGAATGAAAAATTAATTGTAATCAATGGAACACCTTCTTTTAACACGTACAGTGTTCTTTAACTTTTTTCCCATTTTTTATTTTCACATTTTCTCTTCTTTTACGCATTCCGGTTTCTCATTTCTTATATAGATAATATGCAAAATAACTATGTAATGTTTAGAAACAACATTTATATATAAACATATGGAAAATATTAATATTTTTTGATATAGATAATAAGTACATAAATAATACCTATATATAATTGAATAATAAGGTAAAAAATGTAGCTTTTAGTAAATGAGACACATTTGTAATATTTTATTGTGTATTTTGTCTCGTAATTAGTTGGGAAAAAAATTCTGCACTATATTCTTTTCTTGCTTTTCATTTATAATATAACCTACGTACCTATGTTAATAATATGAAATAAATTACGAAAATAGCAATAAGTAGAATCGATCCACATTTTCATTAAATTTTGGTAGGGTATGAATTTCCCTTATATTATGATGATATGGATATGAATTCCGTCGGGAGCTAGCTTGAGTGTAGACGTGTGTGTTTGTTTACGTGTCAGTACAATACCTTCGAAGTTATGGTGGATGCTAAGCTGTATAAGTGTAGTGGCTTTAATTTCTAACAAGTTGTAATTCGTGGAAAGTGATCAATGATCTCCATTGTAACCCCCCCACCCAATCCTAGTGAAAATGATTCAAAGCCTGAAAGGCATTGCATTGATTGATTCCTGGAGAGAGCTTTGCTGGAAAGAAACCTGTGAAATGTTTTCTCATATATGTCATGTGAACACTTTTAACGCTATTTATTATCTTTTCTCCAACTAAATCCTATACCGCTCCATATTTACTCCACTCACGTTTCATCTACCAATTCCACTTGTTTCTTTCTTATGCTAACCAAAAAGATTAAGCTCCATTGTTTTCTCTTCTTCCATGCACGGTTCACCTAACCCATGAAAGATCTCTCCTTGTTTCTTTTGAAAAACTCCGTTGGAGCCAAGATGAAGAAAGGCATCAGAAATTTCTGCAACGATGATGGCTCGACCTCTACTCTCAACCAACACCAGACTGACCATTCTGCCACTGCTTCCTCTGACTTGGTCACCCCACCATCCGTTGTTGCCTCCAATGCTAACTCGACGGCCCGAAGCCCTCCAACAACGTTGGAGGAGATGATATTACGGTTAGAGTTGGAAGAAGAGATTGCTAGAAAAGCAAAGCTCAATGAATACAGCGACAGTCGAGCTGGCAGAATGTCTTGTGCTAACAATTCTGATATCTTACGATCTGCCAGGAATGCGTTGAATCAGTACCCTCGCTTCTCTCTTGATGGAAAAGATGCCATGTATCGATCGTCGTTTAGAAACTCTGAAATCGTTGGAACCGGTGGGAGGAAGTCCGTTTGCTGTGATCATGGATTGAGAGAGAGGTATTGCAAAATTGGGTTTGAATCGAGGTTAGAGAAAAATTTGTGTTTGCCATCGACTTTGGGAGGGGAGAGTGTGATCTGGTGCAAGCCAGGGGTGGTAGCCAAGTTGATGGGATTAGAGTCGATGCCAGTGCCAATAAGTGGTAGAAGCAGCAGCTGCAAGGATGGGAAACAACAACTTAGTTCTCTGATAAAGAGACAAAATCTTAGGAGGAGAGCTGAAAGACATGAATTGGAGAGAAGACTTGCCATGGATATGAGCAATTATGATGATTTCAGGAGAGCGAGCGTGGGTTCCTGCTCAAGGGCAGGGTACTGCGTGATGAAGCCAGTTGTTGTAGAGCCAGCCAATGGTGACGGTGGTTGGCCAACCCGACGTTTTCTTTAGATTGTGGCACACAATAGCAATCCCTACTTAGGATATCTTTAATCTTGCTGTTTACCAATATTACTGCATTTTGTTACTTATTGTACAATATATTTGGCAGAAATGTCACATTACATTAGAACTATTTTTTTCTTTGTTTTCTGTAAAAAGCGAAATCTCCTTTTTATCTCTATATTTGGTCTATTTATTGTTATTTGTATTTTTCCGTATGAATAAGGAAATATATAAATTGATCATGCTTATTGTAAATTGTTAGCATGAGTTATAATTACTAATTTTAGGAATATCTCGAAAAGAATATTTCTCTATTTTTTTTTATTTTGCTTGTACTCCAAGAATGTCTAGGGTTAAAATACTTCTTTATTTTGTCATTTACTTTACTTGCACATCAAATAGATTTAGGTTCAGTTTGATTATTATAATTACTTTACTTACACACCAAGTAAGTTTAGGTTTAGTTGACTATTATAAATAACCTCATGTAGTTCTTTATTTATCATCAAGCTATATAGTTCTTTGCTTAGATTTTAAATATTTTTTACATAGTATCAGAGTAGTTCTAATCTGAAAAGAACTCTCCAACACGAATCTTGTATTCTAAAGCCCGTACTCGAAAAATCATGATCATATTTTTTTTTCTCTTATTCATATGAAATTACATGGCATAAACCAATTCCATTGTTCCAACCATCTCAAGACAATTTTGTGTTTCCTACTAGTATCACACTGGATGAGAGAAATTACTCATTATGGTCTTAACTCATGGAGATGCATATTGGTGCTTGCAACAAAGTTGGATATCCCACTGGAGAAGAAAAAAACCTACACTCAGAGATCCCAATCTTGGAACATGGACTACTAAATATCACAAAGTGAAAAGCTGACTTATTGACTCAATGAGTCTATCACTGATGCAACGATTTATTTGTCTTCCCATTGCCAAAGACATATGAGAAGTTGTATCGAAAACCTTCTATGATGGATCAAACAAAACCTATACTTTTGAATTGAACCAGAGATCTTTCTCTACCAAACAAAATGGTTGACCATTAACAACATACTAAAATGAACTTGTGGTTATTTTTTAGGAAATTGATCACAAGATAAGCTCATAGGAAAGAACAGTTGAAGGTGTAGTGTAATTGCATTTCGCGATGGCTAGGCTTCGAGTCCATAATTTTCTAAGTGGACTTGATTTTAAATTTGATCAGGTTTGCAGAGAAATCTTAAGAAAAGATCTAAAACTTAATTTGGAAAGCACATATGTATATGTCAGGAAAGAATATCAACAAAGACGGATAATGGAAGGCTTTCATCTGAATCTTAAAAGCACGGCTATGCTAGCCAACCAAACTTGGCAAGGACCATCGTCTAACTCTTTGAAGAGTTCAACCAATTGATCAACTAGAAAACCTGGTAGTCTGGTATGTACTCATTATGGTGAAACAAGTCATTTGAAACAACGATGTTATGAAATCATTGGCTATCCTGAATTGTGGGACTTCACAAAGAAACCTAGAAAAAAGATTGTAGGGAAAGCCATGGTGACATCCGCGGAAGAAAACCAATTGAATCCTATGGTAAATGTTATGGACAAATCGCAACCTACAACAAACATTGCCCACTCATGTACAGGTGGTAAGGCATTTGTGTTCTCTGCAACTTCTAAGGATAATATTTGGATTCTTGATACAAGTGCATCGGACCATATAATTAAAGACTTTAGTCAGTTACAATCAATCCTCACTTCTTCTCAATATGTTATCTCCATAACTAAATGTAATACGTGTCTTGTTATCATAAAGGGATCTGTCATTTTATCCAATACTCTTACATTAGATACAGTTCTTGTTATTCCATCCCTTGAATGTAATATTTTGTTTGTTAGTCAAATTACATCTACTCTTGATTGTACTGTAATTTTTTAGCCTCATTTTTCATTTTTTAAAACATTCTGACTCAGAAGATTCCTGGTTATGGTGTTAAGTGAGGCAAACTCTACTATTTGAAGTTAATAGAAAATGGGAGATTGAAATTTAGCAAGGTAAATCTAACTAGTAGTAAAGACAAGGCTCAAGCGACTATATAGTTATAGCACCAAAGATTGGGATATCTTTCTTTCAATTATCTTAGGAAGTTACAACCACATTTATATTCATGTTTGAATGATTTGGATTTTCATTATGACATTTGCTAACTTGCTAAGAGCCATCGTATTTCTTATCCACCAAATTTGAATAAAAGTTCATAACATTTTATGGTCATTCACTTTGATATTTAGGATCTTGCAAAATTCTTCTATTTCTAAAGCTCATTAATTTGTTACATTTATTAATAAATGCACTAAAATGACTTGGGTATCTTGGCTTCACAATAAAGTGATGTATGCACAATATTTCAAAAATTTTATACTATGGTGGGCACTTAGTATCAAAAGCAAATTCGTGCTCTATAAACGGACAATGAAACTGAATATGATGGATCCCTTGATGAATTTTTGAGCCATCATGGAATTCGTCATCATGCTTTTTGTACCTATAATCTACAGCAAAATGGATTGGCAGAGAGGAAAAATAGACAAATATTGAAAACAGTCTGTGCCTTTCTCTTTAGCATGAACATGCCTTGATTTTATTAAGGAGAAGTTGTAAAATCTGCTACTTATTTTGTTAATCGAATACCTTCTCGAGTAATAAATTTTCAAACCTCCTAACAAAAAAAGTGATTTTTACTTTTAGTTCCTCATCTCCCTAATCTTGAACCACGAGTTTTTAATTACACTGTATATTCTCACATTCCCAAAAAATTGTGAAATAAACTTGATCCATGTGCAAAACGATGTGTCTTTGTTGATTATACTGATTTTCAAAAAGGTATAGGTGTTATGATCCTCAAACCCGTAAAATAACTATAACCTTAGATGTTTCTTTTTATGAATTAGAACTTTATTTTTCAAGAGGAGTCATTCTCTTCAAGGGGATAACTCTAGTGAAGAGAATGTGTTACAATAAGGTTGTGGAAGAGAGGAGTTTATAGAGTTAGTGGAAGTGAATGGACGTTTTAGGAAAAGTGTTCAACAATGTTGTGATAGTATTCCTGAAATTGAGAGTGAGTTAGTTCTTCTTACAAGTGAATCAGGTGCTTTCGTCATAGAGTCCTTAGAATTGCCCATGTCTACGCTTACACCATTAACTGAAGAATCAACCTAGAATGTTCTCCCTCAAGTTATCTTGAATCTCATATCTGATGAATCTTATGAAATCTTAAATCCAATATCTGATGAGTCTCATGAAACACATGCTCCTATAGAAAAGATAGTTCTTAAATATCCACAAAGATCAAATAAAGGAGTCTCGAAGAAACAATATGAACCTGATCCTAAAGCCAAGGTCAAATACCTAATTAGTAACTATGTGTCCTCCCATAGATTGTCTAAATTGTATGCATTCACTATTAATCAATTATCCATTGTATCTATTCCTAGTAGTTTGCAAGATGCATTAAAAGATCTAAAATGGATCAAGGTGATGAATAAAGAAATGGAGGTTTTGCAAAAAAAAAAAATGCCACTTGGGAATTGGTTCCCTTACCCAAAAAAAGAAAAAGACAATTGCATGTAGATGGGTATTTATAATGAAACTCAAAGCCGACATTAGTATTGACAGATATTGTAAAACCCGACCCTATAAACACATGTCATGACATACATGCACTGAGTAGCATGATATTACGCTAGAAAAGTCTCTAAGAATAGACGAAACCCGATATTGTACCTAATAGTACACTTGAGTGGATTTAACCTCGAACTAGTTTAAATAGGAATCGTATGATGAAATTTAATATTTTACAGTCGAAGAATGACTAAAAATGATTGTTCGGAGTTCGAGGGTTCATTTGGGGTAAAATTGAAAATTTTGATGTTTAGGGGTAAAATCGTTATTTTGCCACCTAAGATAATAATTTGATCATGGAGTGAAATTTTTGACCAAGATTAACTATTTGGAGTATAATTTAATGATAGGAAGTGAAAAATTTCAATTCCGGCAATTTTCGGAACATAAGGGCAAAACGATAATTTTATCGTTTCGAGGTAAAAACCGTAATTTTCACCACCCAAAACTTGTCAAAATCATAGGATTTATTTATTTTTGGTATGAATAACTATGGTATTATAAGTGGTGAAAAATTGAAGTTTAAAAGATGAAATTTTAAAAACGGGCCAACGGGAAAGTGACACATGGCATTTTTTTTAATGATTTAATATTATTTTAATGAAAAGTCAGTCCATTTAAAACCCATACTAAGTGATGGCCGGCCATAAGGAGAGAACAAGAAAGAAAATAGAGAGGAAAGGAAGAAAAGAGAAAAACCAAAGGGAAACTAGAAAATTCAAAGGGGAAATCGCATTTTTCGTCTGTTTACGCGTCTAATGGTAAGATTTTTCGACTTTAGCTTGATTTCTACCTTTCCTATGCCTTTATTTCCATTTAGCATGCTTGCGGAGAGAGATCAAAAAGTGACACCATGGGCTGGCCGAAATTCAAGGGGGAGGAATTTGAAATTTTTATATTTTGATTTTTAGTTAAATTGATAGTTTGAGTTAGTTAAATGTGTATAGAAATCAAATTGGATAAGAAAGCATGAAATTTTCACAATACCCACCCTTGGCTGAATCTTCAATGATGTACAATGATGATGAATTGATTTTTATTCTAAGAGAAATGAAGAGAAAATGATGAAAAATGGTTAAATGTAATAGAAAAACAAAGTGAAAAATTTACCTAGTCAATGTCCCATTTTTGGCCGAATTTTCCAAGGAGAAAAGTGAGCTGATTTTGGTGATTTTAGAGGGTTATTGGCTGATATTTAATGGTTAGAAATGTTGAAGAGAAAATGGGACAATTTAGAGCTAAAATGGAGCACGTTAGCAATTTAATAGGTAAAGTGTCAAAAATAGGTTAATACCGCGTTTAAGCCGTTTTAGGCTATTGCATTTCATACCATGCATTAGTATAGGATTTAAGTCAATTATATAGTGATTTAGCATCAATGTGGTGAATTGGGTAAATTTTGCAATGTGTTTAGAAGGAGAGCCTTCCGGTAAAAGCAAGGAAGTCGTACCCGAAGAACAGTGATCGGGACACCTAGAAAGCATTTAGTTTGTACAAACGGTGAGTAAACCTATTATTATTGTAAATTATCTAGATTTTATTTTTAAATGCTCTTTATGTATTTTATGAAACGAAAATGAGATTAAAACGGGATTTTTGATGTTTTAGAAATAAATGTGACAAATAAAAATATATTGTGTTGATTATGAAATTGAGGAATTGGATGCTGTCAATTATTTTGAAATATATATTTTACTATGAATGGCTTATGATATATGAGTATATGTGGCTATATTTTATAATTGCATTGGGAATAACTGTAAGCTGTTTTTACTATGCAGGCTGGGTAAATAAATAAAAGCCACGTTATACTGTCGAAATTTTAGTAAAATTGATGGGTTAGTCACTGCAGTGACGGGTTTTCGTGGACTACCTATTAGAGGGGCATGGTAAACCCGGTTATATAATTACTTCGGTTGTAGAGGCGATGAGGGTAACTCCCGAGGTAGTATTAGAGCTCACTTCACGTCGAACCTCCACGTGAATGTGTAACTCGGCCAACGCCAAGGAACGGCTTGTTTTAAAAATAAAAATATGTTTCACATAAAAATATCTTAATAACCTTGGCGGACTCGGTTAGATGCATCGGCCAAGGTATCCCCGAGGATTAGTTTTGGCTTGAGCCCTGTTTTTAATAAAAGTCAGAAGCCTTAACAACAGTTTTGGTAAATTACAAATATTTTATAGTTTGAGAAATAAATTGAAAACCTTATGAAATGGTTTGTAATATGTTGTTTAAACTTACCTCCATTTTACTCGCCTTTAGATATTTATGATAATGTCTGTTTACTCATTGGGATTGAAAAATCTCACCCACCTCCTTTCCAAATATTTCAGACCTGTGGTAGCTTGTAGATACCCGATTTTGTTGAGGATTCCAGTTGACCCCTCTATCTCATAGACAGTAGGTTACTAGCACCAACACTATGTGTATTTTGGGCCACTTGTCATTGTAATTATTATTGTACATTATAACTTTGTAAATTTTTGTATGTATAAATTTATTTTACTTTCACGTTACAAAAGATTATTTACACGTGTTTCTATTTCATATTGTTTTATATGAAAAATGATATATTTTTGTCTTTTGATTTACTTGATCCAAAAACGACTGGTAATTGTTTAAAACAGAATATTTAAAAATGATTGCTCACAAGAAAAGCAAGAAACTGATATGTAAGCCTTGCGAAATTCTGATTGGCATTCCGGGTAATAAGTGTCAATCGGGACGTTGCAACGGTTGTCATGAGCCTGAGGGAGGTTCCGGGTTATGACATATATAAATTAAGGTTGGTTACAAAAAGGCATACGAAGAGGTATGGGGTAAATTATCAAGAGACTTTTGCACTAGTAGCTAAGATCAATACAATTTGCATTCTCATATTTATAGCAGCAAATATGGATTGGCTCTACAATAATTTGATATTAAAAATGCTTTTCTCAATGGAGACTTAGAGGAAGAGATTTACATGGAGTTACTACTAGGAATTAAACGCAATTCTTTATGTAGAAGGAAAGCTTGTAAATTAAAGAAGTCATTATATGAGCTGAAACAGTCACCTAGAGCTTGTTTGGGAGGTTTTCTTCTATAATAAAAGCATTTGGTTATAAGCAAAGTAACTCAAACCATACTTTGTTTATAAAACACAAAGAAAGGAAGGAAACGACTTTAATCATGTATGTCAATGATATGGTTTTGATAGAAGCTAACCCACTCGAAATAAAAGCATTACGAGAATATTTGGTTGCTAATTTTGAAATGAACGATCTAAGGATACTTAAATATTTCTTAGGGATTGAGGTTACAAGATCGAAATAGGAGATTTTCCTTTCGTAATGGAAATATGTGCTAAATCTCTTAACTGAAACTGAAATGCTTGCTTGCAAACCAGCAAACACACCTATAAAAATGAATCTTAAGCTTGAAATTTTCTAAGATCAACTTCCAAAAAACAAGGGTCATTATCAACAATTGGCTAGGAGATTAATTTATTTGTCACACACAAGACTGGATATAGCTAATGTTGTAAGTGTTCTAAGTCAATTTATGCATGCACCAAGTGAAGAACATATGAATGCAATATAGTGAATTTTAAGATACTTGAAAAGTGCTATGGGAAAAAGTTTGTTGTTCTAAAAAAATGGTATCTTTAACATTGAAGGATTTTCGAATTCTGACTGGGCGAGTGATCAAACAACCAAAAGATCCACATCTAGTTATTTCACTTTCGTGGAAGGTAATCTTGTCACTTGGAAAAGCAAAAAATAGAAAGTTGTGGTAAGATCAAGTGTAGAAGCTGAATTTCGAGGTATGGCTCATGGTGTATGTGAATTATTATGGATTAGAAGTGTTTTCAAATAGTTAGGAATTGAATATGCAAAACCTATGAATCTTGATTACGATAATAAAACAACTACTAAAATTGCACAAAATCTTGTGCAACATGATCCCACCAATCATGTTGAAGTTGATCAACATTTCATCAGGGAGAACCTCGACAAAAAAATTATACAATTTTCATTTATCCAGTCTAAAGGTTAATTGGTTGATATTCTTATGAAAGCAGTTTTAGGGAAGGTGTTCCGTGGTATAATCGACAAGTTGGGCATGATTGATATCTATACTCCAACTTGAGAAGATGTATCATAGTTGTAATTGTTAATTCTAGGAATATCTCATGGAGAATATTTCTTTATTTTTTTTTACTTTACGTGTACTCCAAAGAAGTCTAAGGTTAGAATGCGTCCTTATTTACTATTTACTTTACTTGTACATTAAATAGGTTTAGATTTAGTTGGCTATTATAATTACTTTATTTGTATACCAAGTAAGTTTAAAGTTTAATTAGCTACTATAAACAACCCCATGTAGTTCTTTATCTATCAGCAAGCAATTTAGTTTTTTACTCATGTTTTGAATATTTTCTATGCAAACGAGAAACTCAACCTTCAAAGAATATTGTAAGTTTTTTTTTTCCCCTTTAGAGCCTAAAAAAAACTTCATAGATAATTTGATCATCTAACTATTAAAGTTTCAAATTTCTATCAATTAATCCCCTCTTGATTTTACGAAATTAGAACAAATAAATGATTGTATATATAAGTTCACCCCAATCCTTATGCAAGAAATTAGTGCCAAAGGAGAAGTTGTACACATTACTTAAAAGATCTTTACGCATAAATTAAACAAAAAATAAAAATTATTTTTCCTCATATGTCTTAAGATTTAAATGTTTACAAGAAATTTTTAAATATTAAATAAGACACATCTTGCGAAAGATAAATTAGAAGGATGAATTAGTTTTGATGCAGTTAAGATAAAATTATAATGATTTTTCTGATTAATTTTTAGACAGTTCATTGGTATATAAATAAAACTACAAATGCAAATTTTAAGCCTATAGCAAGAAAGCATACATTAGCCTGTATACATTAATAGTCTAGCCTGTGCTTCAGATGAGTCAAATTGGAATGCCCGCTGACACAGTATCTACCACAATTATTAGTTTAAAGTCCTATAAGATAATTACATGGTAGTTTTTGACTTTGACTTGCCTACGATTGTGGTAATTAAGAGCTTTCGTTGAATAAAAATCCGTGTACTTATCCATGGCCACCTTTACAACACATACCGTACGTTAACATCAATCAATTAGCCGAGCACCGAGCAGCCACTGTTAGAACCTCGATGATTGTCCGATCCCTCTGTCGTTTGAAGAGTTACAAGGATTGATCAGATTCCGTAAAATTGGATTAGATTAATGACTCGATCTAACTGAATACGATTTGAATAAAATGATTTAATTTTAATTGATTTATTAAGTTAATTGGTTTAAAAAATTTAATTTAATTGGTTTATTTGATTGGTTCTTTATTTTAAAATTTTTAGATGAATTGATCAAAAGATTAAATTAATGTTTTATTTATAAATTAATAATATAATAATACTATATATATTATTTTTAAATATATATCAAATATATATTTTTAATATTAATTGTCATGTCACATTTTATAACTATAATTAAAATTTATAAATTTGAATATTATAATTTGGAAAAAATATAAAATTTTAATTTTTTAATTCAAAATCGAACCGATCGAATTAATTTAATATTTAATTGATCTAATTTTTTGTATGTTTAGTTAAGTTTTTAAAAGTAATTAATTTATTTAACTTTTAAATATGACAAATCAAATCGTCCGCGTGCGACCGCCCGGTGCAGCTGCTGATCGGTCCAATTGCCTCACGGCCTTGGCTCAAGGCATGCGTTGTAATCGGAGCGAATAACGTGTATGCATTGAAAGCAATGCAAGGAACAGTATCACTGGTCGCTGAGAAGCATCAAGTTGGACAGCTGTGTTAAGAAATCTTTAAAAAACAACGTACTTTAATTGCCGAGAGTAATGCTATTTGACCCACCAATTAGGAAGCATAAATGTTAGGTACAAAGTATAAGATCAACAAACATTATCTAACTATTAAGGCAACCTCATCAACCTACTGCAAGCTCAGAAAGGATTCAAACTTGCTAAAAAGGTTAAAAAAGTACTATCAATATTTATCAACATTTATGATATAAAAGGTCTGAAGCAAATTAATGTCGTATGTTTAATTATGAGATATTTTGTACTAATGAGTCTTGTTACTATTACATATATTTATATATATATATACATACAAATTAAAACATAGTTTAACAGTGATATGAAATGGCCTTAGTATATCAGCTGGATCAAGGAAAAAGATTGTTACATACAGGGGCGAGCCTCATTTAGGCCCCAAAATTTGTAAAACTTTTTTATATTATATAAATTTTTTAAAATTTTTAATATATTCTTTTAATAGTTTTCTCAAAATAATTTTTTAATTTAATAATTAATATAAATAAAAAATAACAAAAAATATCCCACATGCCTCACTCAATTTCAAAGTTTTTTTAAATTTATATTTTTTATATTATTTATTCATATATTTTAAATTTCTATAGATTTACTTTTTTAAATTTCTACGAACCATTAACCATATATTTTTTATTATGTCATATGTGAGCTCTATTTTCTATTTGTCATATTCATTTTTTTCTGTTATATAAATTTTATTTTCCATAATTTTAATATTTAAAAATTAATAAATTATTATGTAATTTAAATATTAGTTGTAGTGTTGCACTATTGATTAAAATTTCATTAATGTATCATTTTTAATTAATCATGATTATGTAAGTGGAAATTATTTGAGTATATCTTTTTTATGTGCTTTATGTTTTGTATTTAGTTGAAAAGAAATTATCTTAAATTTATAATTTTTAAACAATCTTAATTATATAAGAGGAAATTATTAATCTTATATATAGTATTTAGCTATTTATATTTTATGCATTATAGTTTTATATTTAGTATTATAAGTTTAAATAGAAATAAAATAAAAATATTTTTTTCAAGTTTGATTAAACTATGAATAAATTGAAAACAATTGACAATTTTTTTAAAAGAAAATATGCAAACCGATCAAATGATTTTCTTACACTTAAGTAATCAAGACTCAATACTTCAACTCATGAACAAAAATAATGTGAATCAAAATATTCAACACTCAATCGTAAAAAGATTGATGATTTTGAATACATAATTTTTAATCGATGAATTTGAATTCAAAAAATATAGTTAAGCATAACTTTTTTAAAAATTTATTCTAAATCTTTCTTTTCTTGATTTACATTTTATATAAATTTTTTTATTATTAATTTTTTGATTATTAGTTGAGTTTAATATATTAATTTTTAAAATTTGTAACCTATATTTCTCTGTCTTTGACTTTTACAACAAAAGTTAACTAACTCCGTTCGTGATTACATAAAAGAAGAAAATGTAAGTTAGAGAAAAGTATAAATAATATCTATACTTGGTATGGTTTTCAGCAAAATTGAAAAGTGGACATAGAAAAAACAAATAGTATTAAGAGATTATTTATTCTGGCTTATATCTTCCATCTTTGCCGGGGCATAAGAGATTTGTATAACAAGCACTAAGCAAAGTCATACATAAGTAGCTTGTAAACCCCTCCATGCGTTAAAACTTAATAGTACGTATGAGAGAATGTGGGGTGGGGAAGTATATATTTTCAAGGGAAATGTCTCGAGTTTCAGCAACATGCTCCTCACCATCATAGGCGGTGATGCTTTGATGTTTGCAAAAATAGCGAGGACCAGCAACATCTCGAATATTTGAGATTTGTGTTTGTCTTTTTTATAGCTGGTCTTTCATCTTCATCCTCCGGGATTCGACCGTACACCTTCCCAGAAGAGCCAACTCTTCTAACCTATCATTTAATTAATGCAAGAAAACCAGTTGTCTTCTCTCCTCCTTGACCATGTTAGTCCCCTGTTTCCCTTCTTCTACCCCAACTGTTTCTGGTCTACCCTTCATCAATTATAAATAAAAAGTGGAACATATATAAATTGAGTATTCAAACTCAGATTTCGTCCGAGGAAACTATCAAAGGATTTGTTTTCGATGGTCCCATCATGTTTAAAAGCAAACAGATTAGAGCCGTTGGTTGGATTGATTTTGAAGGCTGAAAGGGTCACCGATTGGATCAAATCACAATAATCCTTCTTACCAAGATTTGGTTGATTGATTTATTGTGTGATTAATATCCATCTTATTGATTTGTCGTGTGATTAATATCCATCTTAGAATCGGACCGTCCACGTGTAACTTATTATATTTTAATATTTTGTGTTTATTGGCTCTATTTTTTTTGCTCTTTTAAGAAATTTGGTCCCCTCCCCAAAAAACCCAAACATTGCCCGGAATTGCTTCAAATGGAAATCATAGAGCCACGTGTAATAAAATGGGACAACCTGGACTTTAACGGCGAAATCAATTTTTTAAAAAAGGGTACTTTTGCTCCTTCTGTCCTTCCATTTTCTCTTTATTGCACGTAGGAACCCTTCAAATTTGCCAAATTAGTAATAGTAGGGTGACTTTTAATTCTTTTAACAAAATAATGAATATATTCATTTTCTTATTGTTATGCTAAAAGAAAAGCAATGTGTCTTATCATCATATAGTATTAGGATTGTGGATTTGTGGTTCTTAAATGAAAGGCCTATAACCAAAATAAATCTCTATTAGAATATATCATAAAAGAGTAACTAGCCAAATACTAATTTGTTTTAGCCAATGTACGATGAGGGCCTAATTGAAGGATTCCGAGGCAAGACGAGGACTCAATTACCAAAAACCAAAAGAGAAAAAGGAGGAATAAAAAAACCCCCGCCATATAAATTTAAGGACAACAGTTCAAACACGCTGGATGAGATGGCAATGGTATGGACACGTAACAAGTGACAGCCGGTGGTTTTATCAGTGCCCCCTAGAAACAAATGTATGGGCAATAATAAATCCAAAAAAAAGACTTACTGCTCTCTCTCTCTCTCTCTCTTTTTAGTCTTCACTAAGCAGACGGCAGAAGAAACATCCTCTGAAAAGGAAAGAACAAGAACAAAAAAAAAAAAAAAAGGGAATGTTCATCATTTTCTACTTATTCTTCTTTTCCTTCTAAATTCTAATCTAAAAACCCAGAATCTACAGAGAAATAAGAACAGGGAGAAACTGAAGAGAAAAAGATGGGTGGGGTGACATCATCTATGGCTGCCAAGTTTGCATTTTTTCCGCCCAACCCACCTTCATACAAGCTGATTAAGGATAAAGCAACTGGGCTTTTGCTTTTGGACCCTTTTCCTCACCGTGAAAACGTCGACGTTTTGCGTCTCCCTACTCGCCGTGGCACCGAAATCGTTGCTGTGTACGTGAGGTACCCCATGGCCACCTCCACTCTGCTCTATTCGCATGGGAACGCGGCTGATGTTGGCCAAATGTATGAGCTTTTCATCGAACTAAGCATCCACTTAAGAGTCAATCTCATGGGGTATGTTTTATGGTATTTGCTTTATTTTTTTCTTTTTCTTTTTTGCTTTTTTAGGTACCCTTTTGTCCAAATTTATATATATATATATATATATAGTATAGCGTATATCTTATATATATATATATATTGTATTTTGTTGATGATAATCGTTCTCATTTTTATGTTTGCGAATTTGGTGTGCAAATGAGCTTTCTCGCTTTCTTTTATTTCATTGAGTTTTACTAAGAGGGAGTTTTTCGGGGGGAATTTTGGCTTTCTTGATGTGGAAGGAATGGATATTGTGAGACTAAGGTGTTGAGATTATTGGGGGATTTGGTGAAAGTTTTGAATTTTTTTTTTTGTTTTGTTTTACTGCTCTGATTGAGATTGACTGGTGCGGTAATTACTCTTCTATTGAGCTTGACGTATGCCAGTTTAGGTTTCACATAGATCAACTGAATTCAGGGTTTGAATTCTTGTGGTGTTTGGTTTCTTAATACAGATCTGTTTTCTCAAGTATCTTCACGGTATGCTGTTATTGTATGTGATTCTTGTTATAATGAGGAAACTGCAAAATGGTGGTGCGGAATAGAGTTATCTAAGGAATTTCTGTCATTATGTGTCTACGTTGCTTTATCAATCAATCTGATGGTAGAATGGC
Source organism: Theobroma cacao (assembly GCF_000208745.1). Lineage (NCBI taxonomy): Eukaryota > Viridiplantae > Streptophyta > Magnoliopsida > Malvales > Malvaceae > Theobroma > Theobroma cacao. The sequence goes on from NC_030852.1 coordinate 25,220,758, forward strand.
ATTGAACTGCAAATTGCAATTGTTTAGTATGATTCTGTAATATAGGGTCAAAATCTCTTAGCCTTTCATGGTTGTTGGTACCGTCAGTTTTGGATCTAGAAATGGTGGTTTTAATGAACAGTTGTGGAGAATTTGGTGGTTGTAATTTTAAATGTCGAATGTTTTCAAAGGGAGAGAGAGAAAGAGAGAGAGCAGATGTTTTCTCTGAAAGTTCAAAGTAGGCATTCCCTTGTCTAATCTTAGGTAATGTTATATAAACAGCTATAACTGACTTGCAAGGTAGAAGAATATGGAACTTTACATTTTGTGTTAAATAGGTGGTTGTGTTTGAACCTCCTGAAATGTGTAATTGTAGTCAATATCTTATTGCCTATGCATACTTTGTAAGATTAATATGTGAAACCAGTATTTTTTTTCC
>NC_030852.1:25221392-25293949 GCF_000208745.1 Theobroma cacao
TAGTTTTTTCTTACAATACGAGAACACTACACAAGAACTTGTTAGTATACTAAGAAAAATTAGAAATGAGGTGCAAAGAGATATTTACTTCAATGAGAAACAAATAATAAAATTTTAGAATTATATTTTACAAAAGGTTCCTAATTAAATTATATTATATATATATATATATATATATATATATATATATATATATATATGTATTTTGTTGATGATAATCGTTCTCATTTTTATGTTTGCGAATTTGGTGTGCAAATGAGCTTTCTCGCTTTCTTTTATTTCATTGAGTTTTACTAAGAGGGAGTTTTTCGGGGGGAATTTTGGCTTTCTTGATGTGGAAGGAATGGATATTGTGAGACTAAGGTGTTGAGATTATTGGGGGATTTGGTGAAAGTTTTGAATTTTTTTTTTTGTTTTGTTTTACTGCTCTGATTGAGATTGACTGGTGCGGTAATTACTCTTCTATTGAGCTTGACGTATGCCAGTTTAGGTTTCACATAGATCAACTGAATTCAGGGTTTGAATTCTTGTGGTGTTTGGTTTCTTAATACAGATCTGTTTTCTCAAGTATCTTCACGGTATGCTGTTATTGTATGTGATTCTTGTTATAATGAGGAAACTGCAAAATGGTGGTGCGGAATAGAGTTATCTAAGGAATTTCTGTCATTATGTGTCTACGTTGCTTTATCAATCAATCTGATGGTAGAATGGCATTGAACTGCAAATTGCAATTGTTTAGTATGATTCTGTAATATAGGGTCAAAATCTCTTAGCCTTTCATGGTTGTTGGTACCGTCAGTTTTGGATCTAGAAATGGTGGTTTTAATGAACAGTTGTGGAGAATTTGGTGGTTGTAATTTTAAATGTCGAATGTTTTCAAAGGGAGAGAGAGAAAGAGAGAGAGCAGATGTTTTCTCTGAAAGTTCAAAGTAGGCATTCCCTTGTCTAATCTTAGGTAATGTTATATAAACAGCTATAACTGACTTGCAAGGTAGAAGAATATGGAACTTTACATTTTGTGTTAAATAGGTGGTTGTGTTTGAACCTCCTGAAATGTGTAATTGTAGTCAATATCTTATTGCCTATGCATACTTTGTAAGATTAATATGTGAAACCAGTATTTTTTTTCCACATTAATGTGACATCTCAAGTTCTTGAACATTATGTGTAAAATCTTTGCAGGTATGACTACTCTGGCTATGGACAATCATCAGGAAAGGTAATTGTAGCATGAATCCTCTACTCTTAGTATGTGACTGAATTAATTGCATCTGACAGCTTTCTCTGAAGTTCATATATATGCCTTTCTGCAGCCTAATGAGCAGAATACTTATGCTGATATTGAAGCTGCATACAAGTGTCTTGAAGAGAGCTATGGTGCCAAGCAAGAAAATATCATCCTTTACGGTCAGTCTGTGGGAAGTGGTCCTACTGTGGACCTTGCTGCTCGTTTACCTCGACTAAGAGCTGTTGTTCTGCATAGTCCTATACTATCAGGGTTAAGGGTCATGTATCCTGTGAAGCGCACTTATTGGTTTGACATCTACAAGGTTAGACATTCCGCTCTCTCATTTATTCAGTTCTATCAAATCTAATTTTTGAAGTATGAGTATGTTTGTTTTCACCATGTGTCTTGACATGATTAATGTGGATTTGCAGAATATTGACAAAATGTCACTGGTAAAGTGTCCTGTGCTGATCATTCATGTAAGTCGCCAAAATTCAATATTTTGCATTGTTAATTGCATGAACAATTATGCGAATGTTACTTATTTCTAATTTGGACATGCTATCTTAGCTTAAGGTTTTTTATCAGCAAAGACTTTAGTGCAAAAAATATGCAATTGTAGGAAAAGGATACTAGTATAGTGATGTTAAGATGTAACTTTTTAGAAAAGACGTTTGAGTTTTATGTCTTATATGTTTTAAGAATAATTTTTGATGAAATTTGACAAGTTGAAGAAAGTACCAGAAGAGGAACTGGGTGAAGGTGTTTAATCTTGTTCTGAGTTTATATATCTGAACATGACCTAGATGGAATAAATGGTGTGATAAGGTGTCTATCTGAGCTTAAGCATATAGTTAAGGATGTGTTGAAATCAGCTCAATTGAAGTTCGTAACAATTGTAAACTAAAGCAATGGAAGAGGCCAAGATGAATGATTTGATATGGTTTATGGCTGTAGTAGAGCTAAATGTCAAATGGATCATGTTTGTGCTGAATTAAGCTGCTGACAGGACATGAGTAATGCAAAAGTTTGTTGCTCAATTCTTCTTTAAGGCAGAGCTAAATCTCCTGCTTTAATGCAAAAGCTGGTTTATGGCTGTAGTCGAGCTATATCTCCCACTTCTTTAAATGTTCAACACATACTAACAAGCAGAAAATTTCCATAAAGACGAACAAAAGGATGGCAAACCTTTTGCTCACATTTTCCATCAAAGTGAACACTAAAGTTTATGAAGGGAATTTGTTTTCAAGGAAAAAATGCATTTTGATTTTGGATGAAAAGAGGAGGGATAGGGGTGTAAATATCATTCACCTTTATTCTTGGCCATAGTTTTTCATATATAGTGATTAAGACAGCAAGAAACTTCCACCTTTTTTTTTTTATTTTCTCATGTAGACTTGGCATGTTCTTTTTTATGACATATTGGTTTTCTTGGGTTTGACCAGTGATGATCAATCGTGTATAAATACAGTCAGTTTTGTAGTGTCCAAGCTGTCATCATTTTGTTTTTATGTGTTTATGCAACAAATAGAAAAGAACAAGTTGTACTGCTTAAAATGTTATGACCTAGCTATGACATTGCCAATCTTTTACCCCTATATACACTGGAGTCTTTTTAAATAGAGTACATGTGATTCAGCAAGGGAAAACAACTCAAAATGTGAATATATATATATGTGTGTGTGTATTTAACTGGTTTTTTTTTTTTTGGGGGGGTAGGAGCTCGCTATTGGTTCAATATATTTATCTCTATCTTTAACTTGCAAAGAATATCTGAAATGGGTATTAACTTCTGTGATTTGGTACTGGTGTTGAAATTCAGGGAACTAATGATGATGTTGTTGACTGCTCTCATGGAAAGCAACTTTGGGAACTCTGCCAAGAAAAATATGAACCACTATGGGTCAAAGGAGGAAACCACTGTGATTTGGAACTCTACCCGGATTATATTAGGCATCTAAAGAAATTTATATCAACAGTTGAGAAATCACCTTCTCGAAGAAATGGTTCTAGGAGAAGTACGGATGGTATTGACCAGTCTAGGCATAGTACTGACTACTTTGAGGCTCCAAGAAGGAGTATAGATCACAGGGAAAAACCAAGGAAAAGCACTGATAGCAGGGACAAGCCAAGGAAAAGCACTGATAGCAGGGACAAATCAAGGAAAAGCACTGATAGGCCAGAAAAACTGAAAGTTCATGAGTATAATAAATTTAATAACATCCACAAGCTAGAAAAGCTAAGAACATCCTTAGACCAGATGGATAGAATGGAGAGGATGGAGAGGTCGCGCAGAAGTGTGGAATATCATGATAAATCTAGGAGAAGCATTGACCACCAGCTAGAAAAAGCGAGGAAGAGTGTTGATTGGTTAGATAGAATCCAAGCAGTTTAGAACTTTGTAAATTTGGTTCACTGAGTTTGTTCAAGTGGGAGGGGATAGAGAAAGAAGAAACAGGGGAAAATGGAGGAATTGTTTTGGACTAATAACTTATTGTTTTAGAATTTGTATGTTGGTCTTCAAAGTTGTCTTCAAAGTTGCATGAAAGCAGTGTCATGGATTGTAGGGTTTGGTATATTTTTGAGATTTGTTTTCTTTGATTTTCAATGAAAGAATCTAACCGGCCGGTTTTCTTGTGGAAAAGTGAAAGCTTGTAATTAACAATGATTTCATTTTAATTTTCAGATTTTGTATTCTAGACCATGTTGGAAACATATGGATGTATTTGGTTCTTGCCTTGATCAAGGCATTGCCAAAACAGAAGGCAGATGGTTCTCTCAGTTTTCATTGGAACACTTCATAACCTGGTTTTTTAAGAAATAAATTCAGTTGCAGGAATCATTGTCCAGTAGAATAAATGCCATAAGTGTCAAGATATGGTACAAAATAGCGATGCGGGTGATTATACTCTGAACTGCAAGTATGTGAAAGCTCCGTTGCTAATGCAAACCAAAATCATAAAAAATCCTCTCCCATGCCATGATTCGAAACAACTGATGTTGAATTATATGTTTAAGTGTTCATGTTGAAAGCCAGTTGTAAAATGGTGGTATTTATGCTATTCAACTAAACTGACTAAACTCTTTTCTTTTTTTACTTCATATCACATAGTAGTGGACATGTATATTAATATTAAAGATGAAGATGAAGTAACTCTCCATGACTTGACCATCAATATGTCTTTCATAATTAAATTTAGAGAGGAACTTGATTTTATTTTCTCGGCCAATAGAGGAAATTATCAAAACCTTAATTTTGAAAGGGTAACAGTGGGTTCCATGAAAAGAAACCATAACCATAACATTAACAAATTAACAATTTTGCACATGATTTGACCTGGTAATAATACATGTATATCTAATTAAAGAGTTGAATTTCGAATCTTTCAGTTTTATTTTTTTTTTCTAAAAACAATGTATGGGTTGTGAGAAATCTTTATTGTACTGGGAGGCTGCAATTTATTCAGTTTGTTTTGGTGTTTCTGATGTAGGAATTTCCTCATCCCTCAAAGGAGAATCGAAAAGATCAGTCAGTTATGCTTAGGTTTTGTCTAGAAGGGCAAAGAAGGTTTTGCCAAGGGTGCTAGGATCAGTCGACAGTCTACTTGTCATCTTAAGTTGAGGGTAGACAAAGGATTAATAATATTGCCAATGCCACCCGAATAAGGCTTGTATCTTGAGAAACACATGGTTTCTCTCGACTCAATCTGGCTCTCTTTGGATTGCTTGGATTTCAGGAGTATGTACTTGGGAGAAAAGACTTGTAGCAAATCTCTCGTACAACTAGTAGCAGTTGGAGCTAGTGGAAGCGTTATAAGTTGAGAAGTCACACTCATTTAAGTTATTTTAAGGTTTTCTTGGAGTGCTTATGGTAGATGTTCAATTTTGGCTAACTATTATTTTTGAAGTTTTGAGTTACAGAAAAAACTACATAAAGGGTGTTTCGAGGGCGGAAACACTTGGGGGTGTTCCGAATGCGAAGACACCTAAGGGTGTTTCAAATGCAGAAGCGCCTAAGGACATTCCAAGCACATAAGTACCTGAAGGTGTTCCAAATGCGGAAGCGCCCAAAGATATTCCAAACGTAGAAATACCTAAGAACAAGCATGGAATAACTATTTATACGGAAAAGTGGAAGTAACTCAGAACGAGTGGCAAGGTTCATGAGTTACCTTCACATTTGAGATGTTCTAGAGAGCTTGACTTGGTGGTTTAGATATGGAGATAGTTAAGAGGACTTCCTCATAACTTTTCCTTGAAGTACATGTGCTTTAGCCCTTTTTCTCTTTCTCTTTTCCTTAAGAATCACGTGATGCACTATCAATGTCACTACTTTATTACCCAAACCTTTCGTTCACTACCGAACCACAAAGTCATTCTCTTAATATCCCATAAGTCGTTTTTTAACTGCTCTTCCATGACAAACACGTTCTCCCATGATTGAACATGTTCTTCCAACTACTCATAAGAAAGTTCTCCTATTCAGTATAAATATGAGAGCTTTGGAGGTTGGGAGGCAATAAGAAATTATTAGAAACCCAGCAAAGATTATCTTAAAAGCTCTCTCAATACTTGTCCAAATATTCATTCTACTTAACCTTTTCCATCCGCTCTAATTTGTCGCTTTTCTCCACCTTTTCTTATTCCTTACCACCTACCACCAAAGCACTTATGCTTCAAGGATTACTCCAGTCTTCCTCTCTGCTCCTCTAGTGCATTCTGCTTTACTTATTGCAACACGTCCTTTCTCCCTACCCAAAGAACCCTTTACATCTTGGTGACTCCATTAGGAAGAGTGATTGTAGTAGGTGGAAAAAAAATTTTCCTAGAAAATTTTTTATCAAAAGATATGGAAAGTTCTCTTGTCAACCAAGAAACCACTGTTCCCACCTATGTTCAAGAGCTTATGAAAATGCTCTAAGCTTCTCAAGAAAAGATGCAAATGCTAAAGGAAAACAACAAGCAAATGATGGAGACCATCACCTAGCTTGCGTCCTTAACTACCACAACCTCTCAACCTCTATTTATGCTAATAGAATATGCTGCTAATGTGGTTAACAACAATGGAAATTGAGGAAATGGAGGGAGCACGACTGACCCACTCCTTAATACCACCAATCCCTCTATTGTAAGCAATCCTGTTACAGTAACTCTTTTCACAAGCGCTCAGAGTTTTGTCATAAAGGAAGAGTTAGATGCTCAATCAAAAAAACAAGAGTCTCAACTTCTCAAAGTTTGACTTGAAATTACCCTATCTTACCAAGGTAGTCACTAAGCCGTACCTCAAGAATTATACCAGCCTAAAATTCAAACAATTCAATAGCAAAATCGATGATGCTTGGGAACATGTCATGAAGTTTGTAAAACCCTCGGCAATCATAAGCTTGGATGATAATTTAAAGTTGAAGGAGTTCTCTAAGTCCCTCACTGAGAAACTCTACATCTATTACAATAATCTCATTTCCGACTCAATTGACTCTTGAAACTAGATGTGTAGGATGTTCGGGAAAAGTTCTTTTTTACTTAAGAGAAAGTGATCCTTATTGACTAGAGGAGAGAATATCAGAAGGCAAGAAAGGATCTTATGGAGTACTTCTAATGGTTCAAAGAATACTTACTGGATATATAAGACTCACATGATGAAAATGAGTTAGTCAAAGTATGCATCCAAGGTATGTTCGATGAATATAGGGTGCATTTAGAAAACTTACCTCTTCTTACTTCTGCCACTTTAGTTAAAGTTGCACGACGAACCAATAATATGGTTTTTAGGCAAAAGGAAACTAATTATTTCAATAGAAAGAACACTTCGATTGTGAATGCAATCCAAGGAAAAAGTAGGAAAAGAAGAGGACCTCGAGAAAACTTGAGACTAAAACACAACAACTTTAATAGAAGACAAGATGGAGAGATTGCTCTTCCATTCTCAACTCTACTTGACTGAGTAAGGGTAATCTTTTAAGAATGGATTTAAGACAGACAAATAAATTTACCTTATCAAGACCACCGATGGCAAAAAAGAAGTCTAAGTCGCATTATTGCAATTACCATCATACGGTGCGTCATCCATTTGTCGAATGCAAAAACATGCATAAGATATTTCACAAGAGGACATAGGTAGGAGAAGTCTTGATTGGCAACAACAGGATTTAAAATAATCCACTCCCAGTGTATTCAAATACTCGAGGACATGTAAGTGTCGTTATCAGTATTCAGGAAAAGCCTACCCTTCCTTCCAATCAAGAAAAGGATACACGTGCAGTTGCTATGGTTACCTCTTTTATTGCCACCTCACTCATGAAGACACTTAGCTGCAGGCACTTCTTTAATTAACTTGGCCTTTCAAAAGAATCGAGGATGAAAGCAGCTAGAATGTTAGTACATATAACTGATTTATTGCATGGAGAGTGCAGCTTGGTGGGACAAGTTATTAAGAAAATGAAAAGTAGATATGAGAACACCATAGTATTCATAAAAGCAGACATGTGCACATTACATCCCTATCACAACAAGCTACTCTATATGGAGAGCAATGTCAACGGATACCTAGTGCGAAGGACATTCATTGATGATGGTTACTCGATAAACCTCATGTCATTGTCTACTCTGAAGGTTATGAATATAGACTTAAGGAGTTTGCGTTGTCCTATGACCATTACTTCTTTCGACAACAAAGAAATTAAAACTGTTAGACAAGTCATCGTGAGTTTCAAGATGGGAATAATTCAAGACTAAACTTGGTTCTATGTTACTGAAGCTAATGTAGCCTATCACTTCCTCATACAAAGGAAGTTCCTACACACTCATAATATCATTCCTTCCTCATGCCAACAATGCATCAACGGCTATTGGAAAGGGAAGGAAATCTTCATTCCAGTAACAAATGCACCATTTGAACTCCATGAGGTAAGTTACACTGAAGTTTCTTTCTTTGAATAATTAGCAGAGGAAGGTGAAACTGCCATAGTTAGGCCCATAAGTGTTCCACTTCCACAATGGGAAGAATACTCCCAATAAGAGGAAGGAATCATATCAAAAAAGAAGAAGCGATAAGGAAAAAGAATATGCTCTGAAAGAAAGAGGGAAAACCTTACTAGGATAAGCTCTTATACCCGTGAAAACGGAAGATGGTTTACTACTTATAATAGGGTGCGGGGTTTGGAGAACTATTATCTCTTAACCTTATATCACATGAACCATTTGATATACCATTATTTTGTCTTCAGGTGGAAAAAGTAGAAAAGGAACATGAAACATCACTTGTAGCGGAATAGCTTCAAGAACAACCAAAGCCATAAGGCAACGAGTTAGAAGAGCTCAACTTAACTGAAGAAGGAAAGACTCCCAAACCACTTTTTATAAGTAAGAGCCTTTCGAAAGAACAAAAAATAGCAATGGCTCGGCTGCTAAAGGAATTCCAAGATGTGTTTGCTTGGACATATAAGCAAATGCCTAGATTGAATGAGAAACTTGTCACTCATGAGTTGCACATCTCTCTTAGAACCAAGTTAGTGAAGTAACATGCACGGGTATTCCACCATGAAATAAAAAAAATTAGATAAATGAAGAAATTAACAAACTCTTTAAAGCTGGGTTCATCAAGTCGATACAATATCCAACTTGGTTAGCTGATATGGTTCCTATAAAAAAGAAGAATGAAGCAATTTGAATGTGTCTAGACTTCAGAGATCTCAATAAAGCTTGTCCCAGGAATGAGTTTCCCCTTTTAAACATGGATACTTTTGTAGATGTTACAGCTAGTCATGAGATGTTTTCATTCATGGATGGGTTCAGCAGATATAACCAGATAAGGATGACACCTGGTGATACAGAGAAAGTCATTTTTAGGACCTCGTTTGGTAACTTTTATTATATAGTTATGCCATTCAACGTGTCATGACAGCCATTTTTCATGACATGATATATGATTGCTTGGAAGATTACGCAGATGACATTGTGGTAAAATCCAAGAAAGCTCTAGATCTTCTTGGAGACTTGAGAAGGGTGTTCGAGCGATGTCGAGAATATAAGTTACGCATGAATCCCTTAAAGTGTGCCTTTGGAGTAACAACTGGTAAGTTTTTGGGTTTTGTGGTTCATTGGAAAGGCATAAACGTGGACCCTACGAAGATAAGTTTAAATTGATCATAATCGACATGAGATTATAAGTGCATGTTTACGAAATACTTTTATTCCCTAGCTTGTCCCCTTCCTGTATCCATTCATGGAGTCTTTGTGAGTCACATGTTATTTTTTCCATTTATTTTGTTGCAGATTAGTGATAGCATTTTGATAGCAGCTAGTGTCGTGGATATCGGTGTTCGGTCTTCATTCTTTGGTAAATGTCAAGCAGCCATTTAATGCCTAAAGGGTTGTTCACGTTCCGCTAACGAGTCGGTATTCACTTTATATTTATATTTACAGACTATGAACATGTTTATGTTGACATTGCCAATGTTGGACATTTTACATGAATAATGTTATGTATGAGATTACGATGATGGCTCTAGAGCCTATATAGACAGTCAAAAGTGCTGATGATGTTTAATGTTTATGTTACTGTGCACTGTGACAGTGGCACTTGTTAATATATATATATATATATATATATCAAATGGTTGAGTTTATACAATTAAGTTAAGAAGTTCTTTAATTGTATAATGAGTATTATGAATGCATACATGGTGATTTTTTTTATAAATGGATGTTATAAGATGCTTTCACATGTAATGATGAATGTTTAATGATGTTATGGTAAAACGCTTGTGTGAGCTTGACGAATTATGCTCGTCTAGGTCCACACGCCAGTCATGATCCCTCCAAGAAATGAGATGTGACACTTGATGTGCATAACTTAAGGACTAAATTATGAAAATTTTACTATGTAATTATTTACTTTGTTAATGTTATTGTTTTGGTAAAATACTCTCACCCCTTAACTTTTAGCTATAATTTAACGAGAGTCCATTAGTTTTCAAAATGAATAGTCTACCCCAAAAGAATATCTTCTACTGAACACATAAGTTCAATTGTTAATCAACCATTAATGTTTGGGTGAAATACCCTAACCCTCCTAAGTTTTGATCGAAATCACATGGAGGTCTATTAGTTTTCGAAATGGACACTTCACTCCAAAAAAACATTTTTCACTGGACATATAAGTCAAGCCGTTATTCAACCGTTAGTATTTTCGTCAACTTACTGAAGTGGCAAGGGTAGAAAAATAATTCTACCCTTCATTAATTCTTGTAATTACAATTATCTAATTTTTTATTTTTTTATTAATTAAAAAAAAAGCTCCCTATTGGGGAACACCAGAGTTCCCTTGAGGAGCCCTATTGGGGCTCCCTATTTTTTTATTCTTTTAAAACTATAATACTAANTTTGGTTTTGTTTTGTTTAAAAGATGGTTGAAGTGTGAGGGACTTTGGAAGCGAGCGTGCCTGCCGGAAAAAGGTATCATCTTCCAGAAATACCCTTATATCTATCTCGCAATCTCAACTGAAAATCTCGTTGAAGAACTCTCTCTCTCATCCCTTCTTTCCTATCTCAATCTGTTGCCCAACCCATTCCGATTCCATTGTTTCCATTCCAACATACAAATTTCAGCTCCATCCAAGCCAATATTATTATGTAAGTCAAAATCAAGTCTCTCCCTTCCTCCTTCTTATTCTTTTTCTTAGCAAATTGGATTCAATTCTGTTGGGTTCTTTTTTTCCTTTTCAAAGTTTATTAAATTTGGGTCGTATAATAATTTTAATAAATAAAATGATGCTCAATTGGTTCAGGTCGCAAGAGGAGGTAGCCAGGGAAGCTATCAAGCACGCATTAAAGGCGCTGAAAAAGCGTCATTTAGTCGAAGAAGGAGCTCATGCTCCCGCTTATATTGCTCTCTCCCGCCCAATCATCTCCCAGGTTTTTTTGTTTTTTTGGTTTATTCTGATCGTTGACGATGTATTAAATTGCTTTGTCTTTTAATTTTATTTTAAAGTTTCAATATTGATTGAGGAGTTTACTATGTTGCAACATTATAAGAACAAGTGGATTTGAAATAAGGGATTGGGTCAATCTTTGGGTTTCCATCGGAATAGAAAGCCACTTTGCACTGTTGGGTAATTGGTGAATTTTGTTATAGGGCTCGGAATGGAAAGAGAAAGCGGAAAATTTGGAATTGGAACTTCAGCAATGTTACAAAGCGCAATCAAGGTTGTCTGAGCAACTAGTGGTGGAAGTAGCCGAGTCCAGAGCTTTAAAAGCTTCGCTACAGGAGAAAGAAACAACAATTGCTGACTTGGAGAATGAGTTCACTCAGACAAGGTCTGATAGTGTTCTTTTATGGTTCGGCCAGCGAGGGAGATAGTTTTTCCAATTTGAAAAATTGCTGTGAAATGAATAACTGATGTACTGTTTATTGCGGCAGGGATGAATGCTCTCAATTGAAGACAGATTTGGAAGAAAATATTAGAGCGCTGGAATTGGTGATGAGCGAGCGCCAGGAACTCAAAGCTCAACTAGAACAACTGACTATTAAAGCTAAAAATGCAGAGGCTGAAAATAAGATGTTGGTTGATCGTTGGATGCTTCAAAAGATGCAGGATGCTGAACGACTTAATGAGGTATGCTATAATGTTGTTACAGCTGCATGAAAACAGAGAACAAGGTCTATTTTGATGAGGTGTTGTTGGGAATGATGAATAGCTTGGTCCATAGATGCTTGGGGATTAAAGTGTGTTGGGTTTGTGATTCATTAAGAGTGTGTTAATGCATGCAAGATAGCTAATTTACAACATTATAAAACTGTTTCTTTTGGCATTCTGAGACTTTCTCATTTAAAAGTTTGAGAGAAACAAAGGATCTTAGGATAATCATCAACCCAGAGTTGCATGCCCCTTGCACTGCACAACAAGAAGTAGATGGGAAGAATAAAAATAAAAAATGAAAAAGAGGGGTCTCTGGGGCTGGAAGGGTTGTATTTAATATTGAGCAGGTGCTTAAACAAATAAATTTTGGTTGTTCTGACCCATCAGCAATATAATTGGAGATGGTCCTATTTTTGGTTTTGGGGGAAGGGAGCATGGTTTATGGTTGTGTCTTCTTGAGTAGCTAGAACAATTTGGTTGTTAAGTGTTCTGTTTGTTTTTCCCAGTTCTTTTAGGTTCAGTTATATATATATATATTCCTTTAACTTTGTCACAATTGAGAGAAGATTAAATGAGCAACAGTGTCATTTAGAATGATATAACACTCCCATCCAAGTTTGAAGTTGAAATTCCAAATATACGTGGGACTGAGTTTGAAATCTATGCTTACTTTTGAAGGAGTCTTTAGTTTATTTTTCAGTATGCCTGTTTTAGATTTCAAATATTAGTGGCTAACTTTAGTTTTCCATTAATTAATTTAGGCAAATGCACTTTATGAAGATATGATTGAGCGGCTCAAGGCCAGTGGTTTAGAAAAACTTGCCCGAGAGCAAGTAGATGGTATTGTCCGTAGAAGTGAAGAAGGTGCTGAGTTCTTTGCGGAATCAACTATTGCCTCTGTTTGCAAGCACAGGATCAATGCACATGAAGGTGGTTGTGCTTCTATCATGTTTGAGTACAATTCTGGCAAATTGATCAGTGGAGGACAGGATCGATCAATAAAAATGTGGGATACTAGCACTGGATCATTAAGTCATAGTCTTTTTGGTTGCCTTGGTTCTGTCCTTGATCTTGCAATCACCCATGACAATAGATTTATTATAGCAGCAAGTAGTTCAAACAACTTGTTTGTATGGGATGTCAACTCAGGACGAGTCCGTCATACCCTCACTGGTCACACGGATAAAGTGTGTGCCGTAGATGTGAGCAAAGTTTCAAGTCGTCATGTCGTGAGTGCTGCTTATGATCGCACTATAAAAGTGTGGGATTTGCAGAAAGGTTATTGCACGACCACAATAATTTTTCACAGCAACTGCAATGCACTTTGCTTCAGCACAGATGGACAGACCATATGCTCAGGTCATGTTGATGGGAATCTTCGTTTGTGGGATATCCAGACAGGAAAGTTGCTCAGTGAAGTCGCTGCACATTCGCTCGCCATTACATCTATTTCTCTATCCCGAAATGGAAATGTAATATTGACTAGCGGCAGAGATAATTTGCACAATTTATTTGATATACGATCTTTGGAAGTTTGTGGTACATTCAGAGCAAATGGAAACAGGGTGGCATCTAATTGGAGTCGGTCCTGTATGAGTCCAGACGACAACCATATTGCTGCTGGCTCTGCTGATGGATCCATCTACATTTGGTCAATATCCAAAGCTGACATAGTAAGCACTCTGAAGGAGCACACTGCTCCTGTCTTGTGTTGTACATGGAGTGGACTTGGAAAACCATTAGCCTCTGCTGATAAGAATGGGATCGTGTGTACCTGGACATGAACCATTAGCCTCTGCACATACTTGTACATATGTCAATGATGATGGTTACTATATTCAACATTAAAATAGCTTTTATTTATTACTTTTCTAAAGATTAAAATGTTTTTGCTCAATCCACGGTTTCTCATCATTGTTTTTTGTTAAGAAACTAAACATTTAATAATTTTAAAGTTGTTATATGTGATTTTGCTAATCATTCATTAATCTTAAAAGGGAAATGTTTTCTTAAATAAACTTATGATGACTTTTTCCTTTTTCCAAATGTAAGTGAACCATAGTCAAAAGACTATGCCAAAATTTAGTTAGTAACTGCCATGGTTAAACTATTTATTAATCTTTTTAAAAAATTCATGAATTATTTATAAAAATTGAAATGCTTTTCAAAAAAAAAATTATAAAAATTGAAATAATTTTTTTTATTATGTTTAATCAAACTTTTGTATTTTTATTTTGGACTAAATAAGTCTTTAAGACTAATTGTTGATTTTTAGTAAAATCGTCATTAGTTATTTTACGCCATGTGGTGTTGACATAGCATGTTGACAAATCATAATGATGATAATATATTATATTTATGTGACATGAAGATATCGTAACATGACATTTCATCATTTACGTTAATCTCACGTTAGTGTGACGTTTTGATTAATAACAATTAATCAATACTTATATGACTCAAAATAAAATATAAGCATCTGAGCATTTGACTCATTAGTTGATGCATGATCTCCTTATTTAAAGAACAAGGTTTGAATCTCCTTTTTTCTAAATTAAAAAAAAAAAGTATAAGGACTCCATTGAATATAATAAAAGAATATAAATTTATTTGAATTTTCTTAAATAATTTGGACACGTTTTAAAAAATTATGTCAAAAAAATTACTATCTACATGTTTCTTACTTACTCATTAAAATTTTTGTTGAAACTTCATTATAAAAGATGAATTTAAAATTTTCATCATATTTATCTATGAATAAAACTCTTATTAAAAAAATCTTGACATCATATTTAAAAAAATTCCTAAATTATTTAGAAAAATTCAAATGAGTCTTTAAAAATTTGTAAATTATTTAGAAAAATTCAAATGAGTCTTTAAACTTTTATTATATTCAATCAAGTCCTTATAATTTTATTTTGAGTCAAATAAGTCTTTATATTTTTATTTTGAATTAAATAAATTCTTATAACTAATTATTGACTAGTTAAAATGTCGTTTGTTAGTCTTTACAACGCGGTGTTGATGTGTCATATTAATATATCATAATTTATAATGATGTAACATACTGACATATTATAATTGATTATAACGTTACATGTTAATTTGCCATGATAATATTACCATGTAACATTTTTTACCATCAATGTCATATTAATATAAAATAACAAATGATGTTTTGATTTATGTTAATTAATTAATCATTAATTATAAAAACTTACTTGATATAAAATAAAAATAAAAAAATAAATTTTTTTTAAATAATTTAAAAACTAATTTTAGCATTATGTCAAAAAAACTTTTATTGATTCTCACGTATTTCTAAAACCAACTCTCACCTCTTCGTAAGGAAATTGCCATTATGTGTTACTAGTAATTATTTTTCCTTCACGGTTAGTAACGTTGAATTTGACTGGAAAAAAGGGTAGGTTCATTTCTCTAAAGTCAAACAAAATCCCCTCAAAATAGTACTAGGATAACTTGATTTTGTGTTCCTCGTTGATGCTCTTCTAGCAGAAGAAAGGGCAAAAAAAAAAACTCGGAGAACTGAAGAATGGCCACTGCCGCTGACAGCAACAACAACAACCCTGCTTTGGACCCTGATCTGGACCGCCCGGATAACCCGGCTCACGAGTTTGCCCAGTTCGGAGCCGGGTGTTTCTGGGGAGTACAGCTGGCGTATCAGCGAGTACAAGGTGTAGTCAAGACAGAGGTTGGGTACTCTCAGGGTCATGTCCCTGATCCAAATTACAACCTTGTACGCACCGGTACCACCAACCACGTCGAGGTGGTTCGTATCCAGTTCGACCCTCAAGACTGCCCCTACAATGATCTTCTCTCTGTTTTCTGGGGTCGCCATGATCCAACCACTCTCAATCGCCAGGTGTAACAAATCTGTTTAAAATGCTCCCAGTTTCTCTCTTTCTTTCTTTTTATTTAAATGAACCCATACATTTTGTCAGGGTGAAGATGTGGGAGCACAATATAGATCGGGGATATACTACTACAATGAGAACCAGGCTCGTCTTGCAAGGGAGTCACTGGAGGCTAAGCAATTAGAGTTGAAGGACAAGAAAATTGTGACAGAAATTCTTCCTGCAAAAAGATTTTACAGGGCAGAGGAGTACCATCAGCAATACTTGGAAAAAGGAGGAGGTTCTGGCTCTAAACAATCTGCTGAAAAAGGTTGCACAGACCCCATCAGATGCTATGGTTGAAAATGTACGAACGATCAAAAGTTGAGTATCTTTTAGCTTTAACTGGACAGCACTTAAGCTTCTTGTCCGTTAATAGGCAAGCTATTATGCTGCCTTTTGTTATGTTCTTAAAATATCCCTGGATTCTGGATTTATTGGTATCTTTAGTCTGTTTCTTGTTTGAAAGTTGAAACCTTTCTGAAATGTTTATTTCTACCTCAGATAGGAAAGTCATTGTAACAGATAAAATTGACGCCAAATTTGAAGCAAATATTATTCAATCATGATTGTGCTGCATGCAACTTTTGAACAGAGGGAAATAACAGCTCAGACTGAGAACAGAGCTGGAATCAATGGCCAGAAATTGTTTTAGAGTTCATCCTTAGGATAGAATGAAGGTTCTGTAGGATTAGAGGAAGAGTTCTTGATGGGATATGAAGACTCCATTGCTATACCACAGAGTCCCTTCTTATCTTTGATGCCACGTTCGATCCTTATGAAACCTTTCTCTCCCCATTCAGGTCCCCAGGAGTTCTTCACTATCCAGTACTTGGTTCCATCAAGGGTTGTTCCATAGCCCACAGCTGCAACCCCATGGTTCAGCTCAGTGCCACATTGTCCAGTAAATACCCCCTGCAGTCCAAGTTAGTCAAAATTGAGAGATGATTATTATTTTTTTGGTACAGAAGTGTTCTGATTTATGTTTTGCTTAGAAATCTTTTAACCACCCAAATAATGTCAATAAATTGGTCCGATCCCGATCCGTGGAATAAATTGTAATAAAGGTTTAGGGCTTTAAGTTGTCTGGGTCAGCTTTACTGTTACCATGAGTTATGTCGATGATTGGAAACGTGGAGTTATGTCCAACTCAGACTTTGTGCGGTATAATAATTTTCTAGGAGAGGAAAGAAAGTGACATTTATCAAATAGAAACTTGCAGTTCCATAGGGTCTTGTAGATGCAGCAAGCTGTAGCTTGAAACTTTAAAGGGTTCTGCAGCACTCTATGCCTTTCTGCTTTAATCAAATTGGCAATTTAAAATTGGAGGTAGAAAAATTTAGTTCATTGTTTCCACATCTGATCAGTTTGAAAAATTACCTCTGAGTAGAACTGGAAATCCATACCTCCAGCGTCAATGGCCACTGATACTGGCTGGTGTGCAACTGCTTTAAGCAGAGCATCCTCATTGTTAGCAGGCACATTCTCGTGCCCATCGATAGACACTGCTGGAGAATTCTCCTGCATAACCCACCCCATGGATTGTCATGAATTCAAATAAGTTAAGCTTTGTTGAATGTAAACTAGATCAAATTAAAAAGTTTAAAGGCGTTTGTATCATATTGTGAACCTTAGAAACATCACAAGTTCCATCTTCAGCTTCGTAAGGGTAATTGGTCTCTGTAGTGATGCCACCTTTCTTCTGGATGAAATCAAATGCAATGTCCATCAACCCTCCATTGCATCCTTGATTTTCTTCAGTGTCACAGTCTACCAGCTCTTGCTCAGACAGAGATACTAATTTATTCGTCTTAATTTGATTAATACCCTCAACTGCTACAACAGTTGAAAATGCCCAGCAGCTACCTATTAAATTAAATATCAATAAAGTTCGGAATTAGATCACACGCAATTGAAACCTATGACCGGCAATAAGAGCAGAGGTTAACATCATACCCCTTGATTGATGTAGCATGAATGGGTAGCAATTAAAAGAAAAATAAAATTTAGGGAAAAAAGAAACAAGAGTAACCATGGAGCAAAGTAATAGAAAATGTATCCTTACCACATTGGCCTTGGTCCTTAACGGCAGTAACGGCACCCTTTTTCCTCCAATCAACAGAGGGTGGGACACGGTCTACATTCTCATACATGAAGCTCCCAGTCCCACGAGGTGTCCCCTGGAACATCCTATGATGCTTAATCTTTGAGCCAGCATAAGCATTCCTAAATTCGTGATTAGTCATGTCTGCAAATTTGTTCAGTTTCAATTTGTAAGGTTTGTCCTTGTTGTTAGTGTTGTGCACATGCATTACATTTTGCTTGAACACATTGAAGCGCTTGTGCTTCTCATCTAGACTCCTAGAAACCGTGTGATGGCTTCTCCACCTCTCATACAAATCCCACAGGCTCTCCTCGGATGCCAAGTCCGTCTCATGGAAATCGAAACTCTCTGCTATTCCGAGAACCAGAGCCAGCGAGAGCACAACCAGAACCATATCAATCCTCCTCATTTTCACTTGATATTAGAATTCAAGCACCAACAAGTTATGGGAATTCAGAGACCTCCACTGTTGCTTTATATAGAGGATTGGAAGTAAAATGTTGAATAGAAGATAAAGATCAAACCAGAAGAAAACAAAAGGATAATAACTGAAGAAGTTACAGGTTCCTTACGGGCATCAACAATACGTGATAATGAGGAAGAAGAAAGAAATAGGGATGAGGTTTTGAGAATAACGGAGAGCAAGAATGATAAATTTGAACAGATTTACCAGGACAAGCAAGTCCTTATATGAGTCAAAAGCAAAGGAAAAAAGGCGTCTGATTAAGCTGCTAGGTGGGTATAACATAGAAAACTCGAGGGCATTAAGATTTTTAAGAGGAGGATCTTTACATGCCAAACACGTTAACACGTTACCATAAACGCGAGAGAGAATGATGGGGAAAAGAGGGTAACGAGAATGGTTACGTCTTATACTGGCTGTGAGCCACGATATTTTTGCAAGTGGGAACTAATACAAAGCCTTTGTAACTGCTTTGGCTTTAACTGAAACCTCAGCTAAGAACTACTTTGAAATTGGATTGAGAGGAAAAAATGATCAATTAGACCTTTGAAATCAATGGAGTTTGATGAATTGTGCAAGCAATTCAATTTCCAGTCCAGGCCCCACGGCGGTGTTAAGCAGATTGTGGGATGATGAAGAAATACATCAATCACCGCTTTCTAGAAAGCTAACTTAAAAACCTGATTGTAACCTTAACTGTTGCATTGTCTGTGGATTACACGTTTCAGAAGGTTCAAATCCTCAAGTAACAGAGTATTTATGGACATAATAACTATAGTGGAATGCAATGAAGTCCGAGTGTCAGTACAATCTCCTCATGCGGTTAATAAAACTATCATTTGAAAATTTGAGGGAAAATGTGAAAGACAAATAATAATAATAATAATAATAAAAACATAGCAAATCACAAACTCCTATGCTCCAAATTATTTGACTTGGTGGTCAAGTTATCGCTTGGAGGACTAGTAGCGTGATGCGATAGGTACCCATCACTTCTACGTTACAACATGAAGCCAGAGAAACTCTGCCTGAATTGCGATCACTGCAATTAGACTGGTCATATTAGGCTTGAGTCGGTGCATTTTGGATACAAGGAAATTTAGATTATTTTTATATTAAATGGTTTCGGATTGAATTTGTTTCGAGTTTAGTTTATTTTAAATTTAAATAATTATTTTTTAAAATAAATTAATTTAAGTTTAAATTATTTTAAAATATTTTAATTCTAGTCATTATAAATTTAAATCAATTTAAGTATTCATCGTTTTAAATTCAAATCATTTTAAAATTGGAGTTTGAATCATTTCAAGACTAAAACTGGGTTTTGTCCAGGTTTTGCCGAATGAAACAGATTTTTTTTAGTTGGAATAGTTTTTGGCAGCTCTAATTGCAACAAATTTTCAAAGAAGGGTAGTCTCATACTCAAACGATAATTGATAAATAATCTCAAAAAGTAGTGCATTTCGTCATATTTGCTGGGTGAAGACTGAAGAGCATGTAAGTCCAAAAGCTGTTATTCTAGTTAGTGTTGGCAGTCGATGGCGTGCCTTAATTGTTTTCAAATGCAATAATGCTTTGCCTCTTTTTGTCAGGTAGAACATAATATATTGTCAATATTTATTAATATTCTTCTGATGATTACTACCAGTGCCAGTACCAGTTTTATTTTGCCATATTCATCCAAACTACACCTCAATTCCAGCAAAGCAATGCAGCCAAGCAAACTTCTCTGGTTCTGAATTTTCATTGTTTGCAAGTTATAACATGGCACTCTTCGATTTGACCATGTAATTCATGAAGCTGAAGCTTTTGACACACGGAATCTCCAATTGTTTATATCAAAAAATAAAAAAGGAAAAACAAATTAATATGTTACTTTGTATTGTATAATTCAAATCTAATAGATTTTCACTTAAAATGAACATAAGAAACGTGAAACAAGAAGGTTTTCAGAATTCAGAAAAGCCAAAACAAATCATTTTTCTAAATTATATTTAAAAAGCAACAAAATAACCTAAATTTGAAATGTTTATCCAATCCTCAACTTTAAACAAGTAAAAGTGACTAAGGGTAGGATGACAACAAGAACAAAATTTTGGCATAATATCTAAAAAGATTCTTAAATTATTTTAAAAAGTTTAAATAAATTTTTATATTTTTATTACGTTTAAGCATTTTTATTTTTAGTTAAATAAATTTTTATATTTTTATTTTTAGTCAAATAAATCTTTATTATTAATAATTTATTTAGTCAAAATATTATTAATCATTTTTATATCACGTGATAGATACATGGTATTAACATAATATTTTAATATGTCATAATTGATAATAACGTAATATGATAATATGACTACATTGTATTTTTTTTCTCTTCATATTAGTGTTACGTCAATAAACATTTTAATTAATAAAAATTAGTCAATTATTAGTTAAAAGTATTTATTTGATTTAAAATTAAAATATAAAAATTTAATTTAGTATAATAAAAAATAAAATTTTAGTTAAATTTTTTAAAATAATTTAAAAAGTTTTTAATATTATGTCTAAAATTGCTGGAATATGTTGATTAGGTATTTGGGTAGGCTGAAGTAGTCATCCTGCCCAAAGCAGAGTTCTACTTAAAAGCTAACAAGTCCAGCAAATAGTCAATCAAGCAACCCAAGCCACTAAAACAGGTAAAAGGAAAGCCCAAAAAGGTTGGTCTATTTAAGGCCTACATTCAAGTCAAAGTTGCAGACTAGACTAACTTATTTTAAAGGTTGCAACTCGCATCTAGCCATATCCACATCAAGACTAATTGGACCTTAACAGTAATTCACCAATACACCAACTTTGTTCTTTTTTAATAATTATTTCTTGTGGTTTATATATCTTGTTACTTATCTGATTTTAATGATTCTACTAATTAAGTTATTGCATGTTGTCTAGTTTTTTATTCTTTTTAGTCCCTTGAGGAGAGAGACTAAGTCAGGAGATTGGATTAGTCAGTTACCAAATGATATTTTTATTTTTATATTGTCTTCGGTCACAGTGAAGGAAGCAGTTGCTACTAGTCTCCCTTCTAAGAGATGGAGGTACTTGTGGGCACATATTTCTCGTCTGGATTTTGTTTTACTAATCGTTTGCGAGACCTACTGTATCAGTCACCTAAGGTTTTGTGATGTGGCTGAGGAAAAGTTCATTCATTGGGTAAATTCTGTTGTCAAAATGCACCAAGGCCTCACTTTGGATGAATTTCGGATTGACTTTCCCTTCCGTAAAAACTCTAGTCCTGCTATTGATGCATGGATTAAATTTGCACTTTCTAAGAGAGTTCAATGACTTGTCTTGGATTTATCGGTTATCATTCTTAGTGTTGGTGGAGGACCTGAAGAGAATTATGTCTTTCCCTATATGCTTTTACCTCAAACAAATTCTGAGAAAAACTCCTTTTCAACTATGCCTATTTGCAGCATGTCACGTACTTCACTTGTTGGTTTAACTTCACTTACAATTCTCCACTTAAAAGTTGTTAATGTTAATCAAGACGTTCTTGAGCACATTTTGTCTGATTTTCCAGTTCTTGAACAATTGTCAGTTCATGGCTCGCCGCATCTGGTTAACTTAAAATATTCTGGCCCATCTTTGAAGTTGAAGTACTTAAGCAGTCCTGCTATTGATGCTGGTTTAAAATGTATCGAGATCTGCAACATCAATATTGTTTCATTTAAATATTTTGGGAGAAAATTAATCTTGCAATTGAAGAATCTTCCTAGGCTTGTTGAGTTATATGTTTCTCCAGGGTATCGTAGGCGTTTAAGCTATGCATTTGCTCAGGTTTCATGCATCTTCTCCCAGCTAGTAAGCTAGAGTCACATACATTTCACTTATCTTCGAGGGAGGTAAGTATATTATATAAAATCCTGCCGAATTGATTTACTTTGCAGGTTTGTTGTTCTAATTGTGGTGTAATACTCTTCCTCAAGATGAGGATTATTTTGATATTGCTGCTTATCCTAAGTTAACTCAGCTTAGGCATTTATTAGTATGGATGGAGTTAAGTGGTGATTTTGGTCTCCTCAAATTAGTACCATTGATAGAGGCCTGTCCTTATTTGCAGAGATTCGGGTTGCAGGTGAAAGCTCTTCATAGATTATTACCTCATTTTTATTGCATAAATTTATTTGTTGGCACAAATTCTTCTAGGATGTTTCACATATCTCTGCACCCATTTCTACAATTCAATTTTGCTCACAAAGTTAATGTTCTGTTGGAGTTGAAG
The DNA here is from genome assembly GCF_000208745.1 of Theobroma cacao. Classification (NCBI taxonomy): domain Eukaryota; kingdom Viridiplantae; phylum Streptophyta; class Magnoliopsida; order Malvales; family Malvaceae; genus Theobroma; species Theobroma cacao. Next base: position 25,244,006 of record NC_030852.1, read on the forward strand.
GTGACAAGGATGTACTCCATAGCCTAGAATACTTATCATCAATCTTCATGAGTTTTAATACTTCCATCCAGCTTCCTATAGAATAACTAAGTCTCGAGAAAACGTCAAGCAGCTGATTTGAAATGTTGGGTGTTGTTGATATTATTAGTTGTTTTGATGCATTAATGTGCAAATTTTTTTACTGCAAATAATGTTTACAATAGTATCATAATGTAATTTTCCTATTTAACTCATACAATATCGAATTGCTTCTTCTTCTCCCACAAGGAAATTATTTGTTGAGAGGTTCATGTTTATTTGGTAGTGAATGGAAAATCTGAGTAGAACTTAACAGTATTTGCAAAGAAATGGCTCTTAGAAATTATGAAATACTTCCAACCTATATGTGATCGTACATAGTGTCATAAAGTTTACTCTATCTCTATGGAGTCTCAAATTTGCTTCCCTTATTTCCAAATGCATTCATACTATCACTTAAGCGGCCTACTTTTGGCAGTAGAAACCTAGTTCTATATGTTGCAATTCTTTGAGCATACAGTCATTTAGTAATAGGGTTCTAAAAGATACAAAATTTACAGTTACCTCACTTGAAGCTTCTATGATCTTAGACAATGGCAGTACCATAAATATTCCATACCTTTTGGAGGTTGTCATTGATTCTACTTTTCTGAGATAGAAGATATCTTTTGTTTCGAACTTAAACCAAGGATATGAAGTAATCTCAATAATTGTCTTCTTTTTTGTCTTATTCGTTTAACACTCGACCACCTTTTTGTCCCCTTTAAATGGTATATAGATCCGATCAAACATGAACATATTGAAAACCAACTATAGCTGTTTCTTGAAGCTTTATCATAATTATTAGTAGACATCTTGGGATTTTATATGTTTCATATTCGATTTAGGGTTCTTTATCTTGGATTTGAGCTAAAGTTAGAAGGCCCAGTAGAAATTCCGGGTTCTTACGTTGGTCATAGCTATGTAGGTCTGTTGAGAGAGAGGGGAAAGAGCTGGAGCATTGATCATGTCTGAAGAGTTTTCCTGAAAGAAGAAAGCCTTGGCTTTGAGTACTTTATTTATTTATTACTGCTTACTATCTCATATTATTATCAAACTTGACTGGTGAATAAAGGATAAATATTTTTTTCAAAATAAGGGGACGATGCTAATGTCCACAAAGTATGGAAGAGGTTTGTCTATGTTGCTTGTGTTTATTAGTTATATATAGCTGGCCAACTAATTAACATGGCATGGTTGTGCTTTATATTTGGTGCTTTATCTATATATTTCCATATGTAGCTTTGATTTGCTGTGAGTTTGGTTGAATTACTGTATGAACAAGAACTAGGTTATTTATTGATGATCATTGTTTCCTAGTTTGCTTATTGTCTTGAACCAATCATATACAAACTTGTTAATTCTTGGTAATTTGCATTTCATGTTCCAGTTATCATGGGTTAAACCTAAAATGAGAAGACAAGTTGTAGAGACTGTTGAACGTCCCCATCAACACCCTAAGGTGGTGGAATTAGCTGGTTGCTATGGTCGTACAACTGATGTTGAGTTGGCTATATACTTCATTCAAAATGCTGTTGCACTGAAGAAAATGATAATCAATCCAAGGAATCAAGAGATGGATTCGGAGAAGGAAATTAGTTAAGAAAGAAGAAGCTGCGAGACGTCGAGCAAAGAAGCAACTTAAAGGGAAGGTGCCTCTCACAATTGATTTGGCGATTACTTGATTGAGAGGAGATGGACTTGAATGAAATTGAGACAACTCAAAATTTTTGAGGTTTGTTTGTAAAATAAGAAGAAAACAATATTTCTAATAGTATATGAAATATTTACCATTAGTTTTGTGGGCCACAAAGTTAACCTGTGGTTCGATAAACTCGTACGAGTAGCGTTTGTTTAGATATATTTGTAGTAATATTCTAAATATTTTTATTATAACAGCATGTACAATAATGCAGGACGCAAGCATTCATGCATGTGTTTCGATTTTGGGATTCAACGTGGAATCATCATTAAAATTTGAAAGCAATTATAAAACAATTTCAACATGTTCTTAAAAAACAATATTAGTCCAAAAACCAAAAACCTGATTATTTTGTTTTTTGTTTGCTTAGAACGAGCTCTTTTGAAGAACAAAAGAGGAAAAAACAAAATCTTGATTTAGAATTAGTTTTTTTTTTTATAATTAAGAAAATGAGGATTTTAACATGACTTTTTAGACAGAGAGTTATGCTTAAATCAATGAACCAAATACTCATATACAAAACTATCTTTTTTTTACTCATAATTGTAATGTTTTTAAGTCATATGCAATTAATCTTTATATTCTATCAAAACGGTAAATTTGATTTTTGTACAATATTTTAATGAATTTACCATTTGATTGGAAAAAACTTCTCAAAGAAATTAAATAACAAGGTCCATTGTCTAATAACCACAATAACTTTCAAATCAATGAATTTAATGGGTCTTCATCACCTTGCGAGTGGAATTACGGGATATTGTCAAAGTTAATCAATTAGGAAGTATTCTTACCATTCACATTAGAAAAGGAAAAACAAAAACTTTCAACTTATAGATTTCGATTCAAATTTAAACATGAAGCAAGAAGATTTACATGCAAGCATTTTGATTTTGAGCGATTCAATTTCCAAACAAGGTTTTTTTTTTTTTTTGAGAAAAGATTGGAATTATATTTTATATGGTGGTAGAAGGTTATCATCATAACTTTACAAAAGAAAGGGAATTTGTGGCTTCATACTCGCAGGATCACGGTATACCATTACAATTTCACCTTATCGGAAGCATTCTCCCTGAAACAAAGCAAAACTCATCGGATACATGACTCGGATCAACAAAATAGCTCTGCTGCCCCACTCTATATCCAGTATCAAAAAAATATACCTTATACACGAAGCATCAATGTCATGAGCCAAATTTTGTATAGAGCCATAATTGAGTAGAGTTGACTAGGGGATTATATCGGGAAAAGTGTTATCATTTCAAACAATGTCATGATTGTTTATATTATACATATAAAAATTTGTTGACTCTTTATGGGAAAAACTCTTGGAAGAAGGAATGTTTCCATCTCAAGCATTATAATTATCCAAAGAAAATAAACAATTATTGATAGAATTTATTCCGTCAATAAATTTCGCCGGTAATTAACGACAGATTATCGATAGAATAAAGTTGACATAAGAATAAATTAAAATCCCGATGGAATAGTTTCCATTGATAATATAGTGACGTGCGATATTGTAAAATGACACCAAGTTTATCGACGGATTTTATCGACCAAAATGCAAAAGGATTATTTAGTCGATGATGTTGTTAAGTCGCCAACAGAACTATCGAAAAAAATTATGTCGGTGAAACAATAAGAATGATTGAAATGCCCCATACTTTGATATGGTGATAAATAAAGTTGATCGGATGCGAATTGAGGCATAATAAGGAACTTTGGGAACCAAAGAGATAAGATAAAATTTTTAAAATAAAATAATATTTTATTAATAAAATAATATTAAAATATTAATATTTAGTCGGATATCGAAATCAGTCATGAAGAATGATCATATGGTTGACCCAAGTAAGGGAGAATATGTCAAGTCTGACTCTATAAAATACTTGTCATGACATACATGTGAAGGATAGCATGTTTGCATGCTAGGAGAGTCCCGAATAATTTACAAAAGTCAGTATTGTACCTAGAGGTACAACAAACTTGATTTAAGCCTCGAACTAAATCAAATAGAGAATTTAAGATGCAATTAAGAATATCAAAGTCCCTGAATGGTTTAATATGGTGATTTGGAGTTCAATGATCAATTTGGAGTCAAAGCGGAATTTTCACTATCCATGGGCAAAATGGTCATTTGCCACTTGGAGACAAAATGAGAATTTTTAAAAAATATTTTTGGCCCCATTTGACTCATTGGAGTATAATTTGAGGTTGATAAGTGAAAAAGTTGTAATTTCGGTATTTTTGGAGCATAGGGGCAAAATGGTAATTTTGCCACCCTAAGGGTAAAACAGTAATTTTTCACCACCAGGACACTTGTCCAGTACATGGTCTTCCCTTATCCTCATTTTGATCTTTGATTAATTATGTGGTGGAGATAAAAGGTTTAAAATTTTTAAAGTTTTAAAAATAGATCAATGGAAACATGCCACGTGTCAAGCAAGAATATTTTATTATTTTTCATTAAAATCAGCCCATATTTATCCCATTCTTCTTCTCCATATTTGGCCAAGGCAAAAGGAAAGAAAGGAAAAACAAAAAACAAAACCTAGGTGGAGGATTTCAAGAGAAAAAGTGTGGAAAAATCAAGGAAAACAAGTAAAAAAGGTAGGATTTTTCAATTTAAACTTGAAATCTATTTTTCTTAAGCATTTCTCCTTATTTTTCATGGTTAGATTTCATGTTTTCATGATGAATTCATGGCTGGTCAAAATGGGTATGGAGAGAGAAAGATGTTGGATTGATTTGATTTTAAGTTATGTTAGTATTTTTAGTTAGTTTAGCATATTTAGAAACAAAACAACAAGAAAAGAATTCATTTTCCTCCATCACCATTATTGGCTGAATTTTTTAGGGAGGATATTGTGGCTGAAATTGATGATATTTCATGATATTTTGGTGATATTTGATGTTTGGTGAGGCTAGAAATTAAATGGAAAATTTTGGTGTGAAAATTTGAATTTTTGCTTAACGTATAGACATGTGTGATTATTGACCCGGGACTGATAAATTGAATCTCATTCACAATCACTGAGGTAATTTAGGTATAATTGGAGTGTAGAAAGTGAGAAGAATTGATTTGGAGTTAAATTGGAGATTTTAACTAATTAGACCGAGTATAGTGTGACTTAGGTCGAATATCACATTTAAGTGATTAATCAGACATTTTGCATCCCATCGCATGCATTCATTTAGATTTAGAGAGCCTGAAATAGTTTATGATAAATTGACACAATTTATTGAAATTCCTGTCACGTATGATGTATAGGTGGTGAGCCCTCTAACAAAGGTAAAGAAATTGTGCCCGAAGACCGGGAATAGGAGTATATCAAACTCCTAGTACTATGAGTAACCTTACCATCATTTTTATTATTTAAAGTATGTTTTTAATCGGTTTTGGTAAAATTTTATGAAAATGAATTTAAAGGGTAAATCTTGAGTTTTACAAACAAAATGTGTCTACATGAAAAGATTTCATAAATTGTCTCGAAATTGAATGATGATTTTAAAAAATAGAGTAATTGGAGACCACTTGTTATGAATTGAATTTATGATTTGAATCAAATGGCTTATGACAATATTTGCATGAATGGCTGAATTGATATTTGTGTTGAAATGTATGAAATATGTATTTAGCCTTTAAAGGCTGTGAATTATAATAATTGTCATATCATATTATTGAATTTTATTGTATGGTGGGTTTAGCTTGCTGCAGTGGGCGAATTCTGTGGACCGGCCTATTAGAGGGGTACAGAATCCGAATATATATATATGTACCTCGGTCGGAGAGGGGCGTAGGGTATCTTCTGAGGTATGGATAGAGTTCACGTCATGCCGAACCACCTCGTGATAATGAACTTCGCTAACGTCAAGGAACGACTGTGTTTTTCTCAAACTAAAATTATGTTTTACTTGTATACGAAATTTTAACAACCTTAACGGGCTCGAGTGTACGCCTCTGATCAAAATATCATCGAGTACTATTTGATGGCATGAGTCAAATGTTTATGGAAGTCATAAGCCTTAATGAGAAATTAAATCAAATACAACCATTTGCATGGGTTGGGATAAATTTTTAAATTGTGAAATATTTAAAATGATGGGATATTTTAATTGTCTCATTTTACTCGACTTTAGTTGATTTAAATGATGTTTGTTTACTCACTGAGATTTTATAATCTCACCACCCTCCTTTCCACCCATTTTAGGCTGTAGATAGCTGCTTCTATCGAGGGCTTCTATTGGATTAGCGTCCTCCACACAGTAGGTTCACAGTTTCTTTAATTATAGTTATTGTGGGCCCACTTGATTATTGTAAATTTAATAGTTTATTGTGCTACAATATGATGAATTTATTTTGTTTTTACGTTACAAAAAGTATTTACGCATAACTCCAAAATTACTGTTTATAAAAAAATAAAATATTTTATTGAATTTCTTGTTTTATCTTCTTATTATATTCAAACATTTATAATTTCATTTCAAATAAAGGTTTTAGATGCCTAAACTTATTTTTAATTGTAAATTATGCGATTGGTACTTGTTTACTACATTTTTAACTGGTTTCAAAATTTTTAGTGAAAAATGATCAAAATACCCTTGTGAGATAAAATTTTTATTCTATCAATTTTAAGTTAGAAATAGCTCAAAATCCTTTAGAACATAATATTTGGTAATAGTTACTCACCGGGAAAAACGAGAAACTGATATTAAGCTTTGCGGGGTTCAAGTTGGCATTTCGGGAGATGAGTGCCCATTGAGACACCGCAGTGATTGTCACGGGCTAGAGGGGAGTTTCGGGTCGTGACAATGATTAATAAGTATATCGACAGAATTTTTGCCAATATTTAATTATTGATTACCAATGAAAAATTTTATCAATAATTCCGTCATTATTTCTAAATTAAAATTTCGATTCCCTTTCTTCCCCCCCCCCCCCCCACCATTTCTCCCTTCTCTCTTTTCCCCTCAACTTTCTGTCTCTCTGCCTCCCTTACTTCCCTCCCCACACCAACGCACCCCTCCCCCCTCCCCACCCCCCACAACGCCGCATTGGACCTACGTTAGCAATCAACCCAACCCCTGCGATGGTTGATTCCTCCTTCTTCGCCTCTCGTTCCTTCTCCCCCCACCTCCCCCCCCCCCCCCTTTGAGCAGCGCCTCCATCCCTTCTCCTTTCTAACTAGCCCAACATTGAAGCTCACCGGCTGACCTTCAATTTAAGCTACCTCAAGAGGTGAGCTTTCTGCTGGTTTGACCTCCCTTTTCTGTTGAATAGTTTGTAATATTTGTTGGAAGATAATTATTCAGGTGTGATTGTTTAAGAATAAATATAACTTTTTAAAAAATAATAAAATAAAAATAAATAAAAAATAAGTATTTACAACAAACACAACTATTGAAAGTTGTAGATACGTCTGCTGANATTTAAGCTACCTCAAGAGGTGAGCTTTCTGCTGGTTTGACCTCCCTTTTCTGTTGAATAGTTTGTAATATTTGTTGGAAGATAATTATTCAGGTGTGATTGTTTAAGAATAAATATAACTTTTTAAAAAATAAATAAAAATAAAAAATAAATAAAAATAAGTATTTACAACAAACACAACTATTGAAAGTTGTAGATACGTCTGCTGAAATACAACAAACACATCTGTTAAAAAAACAATACCGACACATCTGTTGAAAATAAAAAAGAAGCATCTATTGAAAGACAACAGACACAACCTCTCACTATCTATAAAAGAACATACTTCCAAGCCATAATTCATTCAAAGCATTCTACAAAAAAGGCTTGTTGTATCTTGGAGAGTCCTTGTTTGTGAATCCCTATAGTAGGCAACAACTCTTTAAAGAAAGTGTGTTACAGCACGCCTCAAGCCTTACTTTTTTCTCTTTTCTTCTTCTACTAATTTTTTAACAATTTTAAAGAGTTGTTTTCAATAAAGTCTAATTCAAATTCAAGATTTCAACTTATGAATCAAGAATTCATCAAACTTGATCGGTTTAATGGAACCAATTTCACCCGCTCGAGAGATAAGATGGTGTTTTTGCTCACAGCCTTGAAGGATTATTATGTTCTAGAACCAACTCTTACTGCACCTCTAGAACCAACTGTTGAAGACTCTGATGCACAAAAGGCATAGAGAAAAAAACGTGAAGAAGATGAATTTATATGTCGTGGACACATTCTAAATACTTTGACAGATCGTCTATATGATCTCTACTACAATATGAAAACTCCAAAAGAAATTTGGGAAGCCTTGGAAACTACCTATAAAAACGAAAAAAGAGGTACTGACAAATTTTTATCTTTAAAATATTTTGAGTTTAAGATAGACAATCTGCCTATCATGGATCAAGTACATGATTTACAAGTTTTAGTTTCAAAACTAAAAGAACTTGAGGTTAAGGTTTCTGATACGCTACAAATAGGTGCAATTCTTTCTAAACTGCCTCAATCTTGGAATAATTATAGAAAAAAGGTTCTGTATTCTATGGAGTCTCTATCAATAGAACAATTCATGACTCAGATGCAAATAGAATGTGAAACACGTGCTCGTAATACACTATTTCAGCCCTTTGATTCGAAAGTGAATCTTGTGAGTCAGAATTCTAAAAATTTTGGTAAGAATTCTATGAAATCCAAGTCATCTGCACTAAAGTATCAAGACAAGCCTTTAAGAAAAAAGATAAAAAAAATATAAAATCTTTCCATTGTAGAAAGAAAGGCCATATGATTAGTGAATGCAGATCAAGGAAGGTAGGAAAGAATTTTGGTTCTAAAAATCTTGAAAAAGCAAACATAATAGAAGAGGTTGTCAATGAATTGGTTGCCATGGTTTCTACAATGAATATTGGAATAGTAACAGATTTATGTCTAAATATGGTTATATTGCATGCAAACATGAGCACTTAGAAAAATGTGAAATATGTATACAAGTAAAAATGACAAAGAAACCTTTTCGTAGTGTAAAAAGAAACTCACAATTATTAGATATTGTGCATTCTGATATATGTGAATTAAATGGAAAATTAACTAGAGGAGGAAAGAGATATTTTATAACTTTCATAGATGATTATTCTAGGTTCACTTATGTCTATTTAATTAAAACAAAAAAATGAAGCTTTTTAGAAATTTAAAGAATATAAATTTGTTGTGGAAAACCAAAAAGGTAAAAAAATCAAAATTCTAAGAAGTGATAGAGGAGGAGAATATTTTCCTACAGAATTTGATAATTTTTGTAAAGAAAATGGTTTGATACATCAAAAAAGTGCTCCTTATTCACCACAACAAAATGGATTAGCTGAAAGGAAAAATAAAACTTTGGTTGATATGACAAATGCTAAGTTATTAAATGCACGTCTATCGCATGATTTATGGGGTGAAGCCTTATTAACAACATGTCATATACTGAATAAAGTTCCTTCCAAGAGTATTAAGGTCTCACCTTATGAACTTTGGAATGGAAGAAAACCAAACTTGGAATATTTTAAAGTGCGGTGGTGCTTAGCCTTTTATAAAGTTCCTGAACCACAAAGAACAAAGCTTGGACCCATAGCAACAAAAGGCATTTTTGTTGACTATGCCCAACATTCTAAAGCGTATAGAATTTTAGATTTACAATCAAATGTTATTGTAGAGTTTATACATGTTGAATTTATTGAAAATAAATTTATGTATAACTCTAATAATAAAGATTATGAACAAAATGTCTTAATTCCAAGTTGTGACCAAAGTGATATGACTTCTCATAATATATCCAGTAAAAGAAAAAAGGATGATACTCAAATTGAGCCGAGAAGAAGTCAAAGAGCCATAAAAAGAAAGTACTTAGATCCAAATTTTGTTGACTCGCAGACATTAGCATTCCTTGTGGAAGGAAGTAGAACCAAAGTGTGTAAAAAGATACCTATTTTGTTAAACGTTGAAGATGATCCAAAAACATTTAAAGAAGCTATGTCTTCAAGGGATGTAGCTTTTTGGAAAGAAGCAATAAATGATGAAATGGATTCAATCTTATCAAACAAAACATGAGTTTTGGTTGATCTTCCTCTTGGATCAAAACCCATAGGTTGTAAATGGGTATTTAGAAGGAAATATAACACAAATGGTTCAGTGCAAACCTTTAAAGCTAGACTAGTTGCCAAAGGTTTCACACAAAAAGAAGACATTGATTATTTTGATACTTACACCCCGGTAGCAAGAATAACATCCATAAGAATACTTTTGGCTTTGGCGTCTATTCATAAATTACATGTACATCAAATGGATGTTAAAACTGCCTTCTTAAATGGAGATCTTAATGAAGAAATATATATGGAGCAACCTGAAGGTTTTATACTTCCTGAAAATGAAAGGAAGGTTTGTAAACTAATCAAATCTCTTTATGGACTGAAACAAGCTCCAAAGCAATGGCATGAAAAGTTTGATAGTACTATACTTTCAAATGGATTTGTACATAATAATGCAGATAAATGCATTTACTCTAAATTTACAAAAGACTATGATGTAATCATATGTCTTTATGTAGATGATTTGTTGATCTTTAGTACAAATATACTTGAAATTGTTGAAACCAAGAAATATTTGACTTCAGTTTTCAAAATGAAAGATCTCAACGAAGTTGACACAATCTTGGGAATTAAGGTCAAAAGAGATCAAAATGTGATTTCATTAAATCAATCACATTACATAGAGAAAATTGTTCACAAATATAGTCATTTGGAAATTAAAGAGTTTAATACTCCTTATGATTCGAGTATAAAATTGATTAAGAATTGTGAAAGAGTTATGGCATAATTAGAATATACCAGTGTCATAGGCAGCATTATGTATGTTGCACATTGTACCAGATTGGATATAGCCTTTACTGTTTGCAAACTTTCAAGGTTTACAAGTAAACCTAGCAAGGATCATTAGAAGGCTATTACTAGAGTACTTGGATATTTAAAGAAAACAAAAAAAAATTAGAAATTTGTTACAATGGTTTTCCTAGTGCTTTAGAAGGATTTTCTGATGCTAGTTGGATAACTACTATTAATGACAATAAATCCACATCAAGATGGATTTTTACTTTAGAAAGTGATGCCATTAGTTGGGCATCTAAGAAGTAGACTTGTATTACGCATTCCACAATGGAATCGAAATTTTTAGCATTAGCAACTGCTGAAAAAGAAGCAGAATGGCTGAGAAATTTGTTATTAGATATAAAGTTATGGCCACAACCAATGCCAGCCATTTCCATATGTTGTGACAGTGATGCTACAATGTGTGTAGCCCATAATAAGATCTATAATGGAAAGTCTAGACACATACGTCTACAACATGCCTATATAAGAGAATTAATCTCTAATGGCATTATAACAATAGTTTATGTTAAATCTTACAAGAATTTGGCTAATTCACTTACCAAAGCTTTGCCAAGAAAGGCTATAAAGTCAACTTTTAGTGGAATGGAGCTAAAACCCTTGACTTAAAAGCATTAGTAATGGAAACCCAACTTTGAGTTAGCAAAACTAACAATAAAAGTTCAATGGGTAATAACAAGTTACTATATGCTATCATTATGCACTGAATTTTATATTAAATAGCCTCATTCTAGAATATTCAAATAGACTTATTTTAGAACATTCAGTGTGACTATTACAAGAAAAGGATGAGCAAAAGGCTCTTAATGGAAACATCAAATGCTTGTAGTAACAGGGACATAAATACAAATTCCACTTATATGAATATTGGAGTGGTGCCGCTCCAACCAAGAATTAAAAGGGTTTATTCTTGTAAATATTCATGAAACCAGGATTGGCACAAAGCCATATAAGTCCTAAAGCAGTTGGTAGAATCTTAAAAAATAATACTATGTATGTGATATTTTCGGTTATAACATAAGAAGTTGAGGTTCAACCCTTGTGATACCAATAACTTCGTCTTAACTTTAAAATTTTTACACTAATAGAAAGTTCAAATCTTCAAGATACTTTCTATTATGCATAGTATTATTAATATTACAAACTAGTGGGGGATTGTTGAATAGTTTGTAATATTTGTTGGAAGATAATTTTTCAGGTGTGATTGTTTAAGAATAAATATAACTTTTAAAAAATAATAAATAAAAATAAATAAAAAATAAGTATTTACAACAAACACAACTATTGAAAGTTGTAGATACGTCTGTTAAAATACAACAGACACATCTGTAAAAAAAAACAGTACCGACACATCTGTTTAAAATAAAAAGGACGTATCTGTTGAAAGACAACAAACACAACCTTTCACTGTCTATAAAAGAATGTACTTCCAAGCCAAAATTCATTCAAAGCATTTTGCAAAAAAGGCTTGTTGTATCCTTGAGAGACATTGTCTGTGAATCCCCAAAGTAGGCAACAACTCTTTAAAGAAAGTGTGTTACAGCACGCCTCAAGCCTTATTTTCTTCTCTTTTCTTCTTCTACTAATTTTCTAACAATAAAAAATAAGTATTTACAACAAACACAAATATTAAAAGTTGTAGATACGTCTGTTGAAATACAACAGATACATCTGTAAAAAAAAATTAGTACAGACACATCTGTTGAAAATAAAAAAGACGCATCTGTTGAAAGACAACAAACACAATCTCTCACTGTCTATAAAAAAACGTACTTCCAAGCCAGAATTCATTCAAAGCATTCTGCAAAAAAGGCTTGTTGTATCCTGGAGAGTCCTTGTCTGCGAATGCCCATAGTAGGCAATAACTCTTTAAAGAAAGTGTGTTACAGCACGCCTCAAGCCTTACTTTTGTCTCTTTTCTTCTTCTACTAATTTTCTAACAATTTTAAAGAGTTGTTTTCAATGGAGTCTAATTCAAATTCAAGATTTCAACTTATGAATCAAGAATTCATCAAACTTGATCGGTTTGATGGAACCAATTTCACCCGCTGGAGAGATAAGATGGTGTTTTTGCTCACAGTCTTGAAGGTTTATTATGTTCTAGATCCAACTCTTGTTGTACTTCCAGAACTGACTGTTGAAGACTTTGATGCACAAAAGGCAAAGAGAAAAAAAAACGTGAAGAAGATGAATTGATGTCGGGGACACATTTTAAATAATTTGACAGATCGTCTATATGATCTCTACTTCAATATGAAACTCCAAAGAAAATTTGGGAAGCCTTGGAAACTACATATAAAAACGAAAAAAGAGATACCGACAAATTTTTATCTTTAAAATATTGAGTTTAAGATTTCTCCATTGTTGCTGGTTTAGGATTTAAGCATTCGGTTTAGAGTTTTAATTATTTTCTGGTTGCTGGTATTAATTTGTTGTTGCTATCACTATCTTCGATTTAAGGATTAGGAGTTTGTTTTTTGTTGCTGGTAAGCTTTCTGCCCTTTAGGGTGGCAAGAGCGGCATTAGGGTGGCGAGGATGGTATGGGAGAAAACAAGAACTAAAAAACAAAGGTTGAAAAGAATATAGACTTAAAAATAAAGCCACTATATTAAAAAAAACTTTTGTAATTATTTTGGTTTTAACTGAATTTAGTTAAAATTTGATTTGAAATTAGAAAGATGCATTTATTAAGTTCATTATATAAAAGAATGATGGATCATGATAATTAATTTACGCGTTTGATCTCGTCAAATGTCTATACACAATTGAGATACACAAACCCATATAAAAAGATAATGAAGTGAAATTATAATGGTTAACAATATAATCCTTATCTACTTTTTAACAAACCTTTTTTTTTTTTTTGCATTTTAAGGAATTAAATGTGGATTTTCACTCTTATGGAAAAAGATAATAATCTTTAGGTCAAGTATAAATTATTTTAAAAAGACTTGTTACGAGTTTACTTGAAGAAATGTAATCAATCAAGAAAAAGAAAAAAGAATTTACTATAGCAAACATGTTTAAATTATATTGAATAATTTGTTTATATGTTCATGTTAAAGCTAAAATTACTTATATTTTTTTGCTAACTCTAAATTTCATAATTTTCAAAAGAATCGTGCAATGATATTCTACACAAGAATATTTGAATAAGATATTTCTTTTCTTAAATATTTATTATGATAATATTTACATTGGTATATTTGGATGACAAGGGCTAAGGCAAGGCGTGAGTATTAGAACTGTATCGCTAATAGGAAGTTAGATAACCTTTTGAATTAATATATGAATAAATTTTAGATATTTAAAATGCATCCGAGTATTTGATTCATTGGTTGGTTTATAATCTTTTATTTAAAAAGAAGATTCGAATCCACTTTTTTCAGTCAAAAAAAAAAAACTTTGAAGTTGAAGCTCTCTTCCAGAATAGAAACTGTCAATGCCAACTGAAGGCAGCATGACCATTTATCTCATGTTAATGAATAAAAACTTTTGGAATATGTTGGTTCGGTATTTGGGTAGGCTACTCCTGAATCTTGGACCTAGAGCCTTTATTAAACGTCAAATGGGCCAAAATACAAACAAGTCCAGCAAATAATCAGACAATAGACTCCAGCCCTGCAAGTTATTAAGAAATGTTGTTTATCCCGTCTCGTCTCCCTTAGGTGGCATATATATCAAATCAGATCCGTTTATTGGGGTGTAAAACATGGTTATTTTCACCGCATGCTAACTTCATCAACAACACACTAAATTCTTCGATATATGAGCTTAACAAACGAATTTGTTCAATGAATTATGTACTATGGAAATAATATAAATAGTACCTTTTCCTATACGTATAAATGTTTATATTACATTTTAAAATAAAAATGGAAAATAAATTTTGTCATCCTATTAACCTTACCTTCCACTTCTAAATAGCCTTAATTATTATAAATTGTCTTAAGAGGATCATACCCTTATTTCTATTATGCAACCAACTCAGCTAATTAAACATTGATTGTTATCTGATTTTCTTTTGTTCAAAGTTAATAAAACGATCCTATTTGTCAATTTCTTGCAACACAAATGCAGAAATGAGAAAGATGATTGCATCCTGTAATCATGGTGCAAGTTTGACTTTAACGACACATGCCCTTCCCCCCGACATCACTGATTAAAGGTAACGAAAATTACCATCATTTCTCGAGTTTAAAAAAAGGCATGGCTGAGCTCTAGCTAGCACGGAGAAATTAGTGTCCGTGGCACATGGCTACCAATGATTACATCATCTGGTCTGTTGCTTTTGTCTCATTAATTAACTAAGAAGCATAATAAAAAAAAATCCATATGCATGGCCGTAATTAATTTATATATATAGGTTATTTATTATTTATAGTATATATAAAACCTAGCCCGCTTTGCTTCTAACTTGCATTTGATCTGTTTGTTATCAACTCGCATTTGGTGATGGAAGCAAAACTTAACTGTTACCGGTAGCTTCACGTATGGTATCAAAGAAATGATTTTATATTTAGATGTAATTACCATTCTCCAGCTAATTAATTATTATTACTTTATCACACGGCATGTCGAGTCTCTATAATACGACATTAGTCTGTCCACCACTTTATTAAAATACAAATTTAAAGAACAAAAGAAAAACCAAGAATTACCAAACATCATCAATCTACCAACAATTTTGTTATCCAAAGCAGAAGCTTTTAGGTAACAACTTGATATGGGGGGCGCTCAATGGTACTTCTTAAGATCAAGAACACTATACCTATTGGCGGGTCCGACTCTGAAATATTTTAACATAAGGTTTTGATCATAGCAGTGATATAATGTATAGTTAGCATGCAAACAAGTTGATAATGTTATATATTCAGTTTTCATTATGAACTATATATGACTGGTCTACATCATAATACTTTTCTAACTCCCAATTGTTCGGCGTAAACAGACGTGTAAAGCTATATAAACTCCATTAAAACATACTTCTTTCTCTGTTACTTTATCACTACCTATTTAACATCATTTTATCATTTAAACGTACATCCCTCTTGAATTTATACTATATATCACACTACGCTTTTCTTTTCATTTTTTCTCTATAAACATATTACACATCAACTACAGATATGATAAATCAAAATTTGCATATATTAATCTACTAATTAATAATGATTTTTAATGTGACATTAATGAGAAGGGAAAATTCATAAATATTTATATATGTGACATTTATAATTACGCGCATCAGCTATATAATTAATGTGTAAGTAAGACCGATGTAAGAATTTTTCAATCATACAATACTTACAAGAGCATAAACAAATACCTTCTCCATAAAAAAAATACTGCACTTAATATAAATTCCTCTCACATATTGAGACCCACTTAGACACCTATGAAAAAGGAAGGTGCAAATACTGTATATCCTTTTATTCTTTGGATAATAAAAATTTAACTTATTTATATAATTTATGTACATATGTTTAGTAAATGTATATATATAGCGTATTCTTGTGAAACTACCTTAATTGTTGAATAATTAATTATAATTAAGAAATTCTGATTTAAAGATATCGAGTTAATTTAAATCTTATAATGTAGTTGTTACATTTTAATTATATAACTGGCAATTACATGTATAAAAGAAATACATAGATTGATCATAAAATCAATTAATAATGTTAATGTGGCGTAGGGCAAGGGACATTGGATACATAAGGGCAGCCAATCCAAAGAAGGGTATGTGGTTAAGAATTGATTTGAAGCGAGCGGGCGTGGTTCTTATGTGGTTCAGGATGGAAGCCGGCATCCAATAAATGATGTTTGCTAAACCATCATGAGCTTTGGTTGATTGGTGGGCAGAGGGGACATGCTTCCACCCTCCTCATAGACAACCTTCACCCCCTGCTTGTATCAAATCTCGTTTCATGCATCTTTATCATGCGTTTTTTCATATGCATGTTGCATGTAAAGGAAAGGAACGGAAAATGAATGGGAAGCACTTACATAAAACATATTGACAAATACGTGACACCTTCCAAATGCAATTGGATGGATATTAATAGCTATCTTAAACTATAGTACTTCAACTGTTATTAGAGGGGAAAATGGCGTACATTAATAAATGTAATTTTGTTGAAAAAAAAAAACAGTATGATAGTCGATTATTTGCAAGTGATATGAAACACGTACGTTGATTGTAGTTGTTGGAGTTTTTTATAATATTTTAACATTTAAGCTAATTTTAAGTGCAAATATTTAGTTTCAGAGTCATACTATAGCAGCTTCTCGTTTATTACTAATATTAGTTTTGTTGCACATTTTGAGGTGTATTTATGAAAACAAATACAACTTTAAGAAATTCCAACTCTTCTTAAAGAAGAAAGACTAAATCGTTGATATTGAAAACGTAGCTATTATATATTTTAGGGTTTTGCAAACGGGGGATTCGGTGTTCATATTTCGAAAATAAAAAAAAATTAAATTTATCTTCAGCAAAAATCAAGTCGAAGTATTATAATTAATCAAACTAATAAAAATCAAACTACTTTTAGTTAGCTCAGTCTATTTCAAAAATCAAATTAAAACAAAATTCTTATAGGTTCCAGTAAATTAAACAACATTTTTAACAAATTCAAAAACAGTTATTTATTAATATATTTATATATAATAATTTTATTTTTGTTAATTCAAGTTTGATTTTTTGATTTACTCGATCAAGTAATTTAACTATTGAAAATCAAACTAAATTGATTAAAATAATTGAACTTACAAAATTGCACACTATAAAAATCATTAAAACCGAATTGAAGAAACAAAACTCATTTCAGTTCAATCGGTTTATTTGGTTCAAAATGATTTTGCTGAACCCTAACTATCAAAATTAGTTTATATCTCAATAACTTTTCATTAAAGAATGATTGATTTTCTCTTACTTAATTTAAGTTTTGCCTTCTATTCTGATGTGGTAGATCAAAATGTGATTTTTTTTTGTGGGGAAACAATCAAAATGCGCATTTCTTGTCGGTGGCATTGCCCACCAAAAATGTGCACAAAATTTGACCAAGTGCTCTAAATTAATTATATTACCTAAAAAACTTGACTATTAATTTCGAGTACCTATAACATTGACTATATTTAGTCCTAAACTATTCCAAAATTTTATATCCAAAATCTAATAAGAATTGATTTTCCAAATTCTAATCCATGAATTAAGCAGCAAATTAGGAAATAATGACATGGAAAAAAATGAATGCATTACAAAACAATGTGGATTCGATTGTGATATAACAGGATATACTGCATGTGCAAAGGAGAGAGAAAAAAGTATTGGCTAACACGGCACTGCCGCATGGCAGCAGCATTGTGTACCACGTGTTAGTGGATGGGAGAAGCTGTCCAGTTGTTTTCAATCACCAGCCCACCACCAAAAGAAAAGCAAGTTTGGACCAAGAACCTCTAAAAAGGGCCAACTAATAACATGGCTGTGCCTTTTTAATCTTTTCTTTCATCCCTACACTAACTGCTTGACAAAGACTTTCACGTCCTTATGTTATTTTCTTTCCTTAAAGTACCTCGGACCCCACAATATTCCAAAACCAACGGCTATGATCACCCTTCAAAATTCATACTCGACGGCTGCGATTCGCTTAGGGAGCGACAGGAGAACCCGAGGAGATAATAAGAATCCACGTAGCTTTCAGTAGAAACGTCCAGCTCAGCCAATGAACGGAAGCTACGCCCGTCGACGCGGGCCATGTGTCGGCTATGGGCTTAGACAAGTGGCAGTTTCAGAGATTCAAAATTTGCCATGTCAGCATGCATCCTAATGCATTTTTGTTTGGTATGTGAAATTTTCGGCGAACTTTGCGGCTAGGAACAATTTTAAAAGACGAAAATAGTAAGCAAAGAAAACAAAATGTTGGGCCTACACGTCCAGTGATGTTTGAATTAGAGCACAAAACCATGTGCTGCTGTCACGAGAATTTTCAATTTAATTTATTATCAATTAATTCTGAAAGAAAAAAAAAGAGAATGAAAAAGAAAGCAAAATTAAATAGTGTCTGAATATTGCTGAGCCAGCTTGGACTTGAAGTTAAGTGGAGAGTGACCTGTGCAAATTTATAGAGTAGTTAATTACTAGTATTATTGTTAGGATGGAGAGTTGGGTAATAATTTCTGGCCACCATGATAAGGCTCATTCTTAATCACACATGGGATAAGAATGGTACAAATTGTATGTACAAATGAAATTACGTATATATAATGTATCAACTACATTTTTTGGTAGGCAAAATTTTAAGTATTGCATGGAATTAGCTGAATTTTCATTTATAACTTCCATCTTCTTATGTGGGTTTTCATCTGAACTTTTAGTGTTCACGTTATTTAATGAGGAAAAAGCATGTAAAGACATAGACAGTATTCACCCTTTGGCGACCAAATCAAGCAAATGGATTAGGGCCCCATAAAATCCATAAATTTATTGGCATACTTTCTAAACATATTAACCAATGGAGCAACAAAGTGTTGTTCTCATTTGGGATTTTATTTTCCCTAATGTCCTTCTCAATGCAATGACTAGCGAAGGCAAATATATTGAACAAAAACTCACTCCTACCCATGCGCCAATATGCCAGGGAAAATCCCCCCTCAAATGATGGTACATGACATGCCGCAGTGAGGGCAACCTAGAATCTAGATGGAAAACGCCAAAAAAAAAAACACAAAGGGCAGGGGGGAAGAGAATTTAGCACCAGGAGAAATAACTTTGTGTTTTCTTTTTCTTTTTCTTTTTTGCTTTTTGACTGTTCGGGCAGCTTTATTCAGGGCCTTGCTTAACGGCCAAAACTACCCAACTGGAATCCCGTAAAAACCTGAAATCACGACGCATAGCGTCCCCACATGTTTAGTTTAATCACGCCATTGAGCAAGGCTTTAATCCCTTTATAAGGACCCCTCTCTTCTTTTCTTTTCTCTCAAGCTCAACTCTCCCTTCCCTACTGTCTGAACAAACAAGAGGAAAAGAAAAAAAAAAAAAAAGGAAATGGCAATCCCTTCACTTTCTCTTCTGTTCCTCTTAACCTCTCTTCTGATCCCAACTCTCATTTCTTCTTCCCCAGTTCAAGACCCAGAAGCTGTAATGCAAGATGTGCACAGGTAAATGGCTACACCACTAGGCACTACCTTAGAGGCAGTTGGAAAATGTCTAAACTGTCACATTCTTGCGGACTCGAATATTGAAATGTGTTAACATTCTCTTTTGTTACTTTGGGCAGGGCAATCAATGCGTCTAGGAGGAACCTTGGATACCTCTCCTGCGGCACCGGCAACCCCATTGACGACTGCTGGCGATGTGACCCCAATTGGGAGACGAACCGCCAGAGGCTTGCTGACTGTGCAATTGGGTTTGGCAAGAATGCCGTTGGTGGAAGAGATGGTAAAATTTACGTTGTCACTGACTCTGGTAACGACGACCCAGTGAACCCCAAGCCAGGAACTCTGAGGCACGCTGTGATTCAAGATGAACCATTGTGGATCATTTTCGCTCGTGACATGACCATTCAATTGAAGGAAGAACTCATCATGAACTCTTTCAAGACAATCGACGGCAGGGGTGCTAGTGTTCACATTGCCGGAGGTCCATGCATTACTATCCAGTTTGTGACCAACATTATTATTCATGGACTCAACATTCATGACTGCAAGCAAGGAGGGAATGCTATGGTGAGGGACTCCCCACGGCATTATGGCTGGAGGACCATATCGGACGGTGATGGCGTGTCTATCTTTGGTTCTAGCCACGTTTGGGTTGATCATAATTCATTATCAAACTGCAAGGACGGGCTGGTTGATGCCATCCACGGGTCCACGGCCATCACCATTTCGAACAACTACATGACTCACCATGATAAGGTTATGCTATTGGGGCACAGTGATTCCTATACTCAGGACAAGAACATGCAAGTCACCATAGCCTTTAATCACTTTGGAGAAGGGCTTGTCCAAAGAATGCCAAGGTAAATAATTAAAGGGTAACAAAAAAGCACGCCATATAGGGTATTAACATATTTATAGTTATTTAAAATAATTTAGCCCATCCTACCTTTTCACTTTAATAAGATTTCAAGGGTTAAAAAAAACCCATTGTCGAGGTACATATCTTACAGTGAATTGGTTATGTGGGTCATCAATTAAAGACTAAAACAACAACTTTTTTTCACATTTACAGATGTAGACATGGGTATTTCCACGTGGTGAACAACGACTACACCCATTGGGAAATGTATGCCATTGGAGGGAGTGCTAACCCAACCATCAACAGCCAAGGGAACAGATTTACTGCACCTGAAGACAGATTCAGCAAAGAGGTGAGAACCCAATTTAATACTACTTAAAACCGAAAGTCCAATCCATTGAAGTTGAAGGTATAGTATTTAATAAGAGTTGATGAGTCATAATTATTTCGTGCAGGTGACCAAGCATGAAGATGCACCCGAGAGTGAATGGAAGGGCTGGAATTGGAGATCAGAAGGGGACCTGATGGTGAATGGTGCATTTTTCACCCCGTCTGGTGCGGGCGCCTCCTCGAGCTATGCTAAGGCTTCTAGCTTGGGTGCTAGGCCATCTTCACTTGTGGCTACGATAACGACTAATGCTGGTGCACTTAATTGCAAGAAAGGTTCTCGTTGCTGATCGAGACATATGATCGGACAACATTTTGTTACAAGTGATTGAAGTGGAGTTCGAGTTCAATTAAATTTAGTTAGAGAAACCAGTAGAAAAAGAAAAAAAAATTTGAAAAATATGAGGAAGGAGAAGAAAAGTCTACCTAGAGGATTTCCTTGGCTTTGTCTTCCCTCCATATTTTCCCCTTTTCTTTTACCATTTTTTTTGCTACTCTATTTGTTCTTTGTCCTTCCCTTTGTTTGTTTATTCAACTCTGATGATTACAACCTCGGCCTGTTACTCCTGGAACATCTAGTGATTCTTTTGTAGAATCTTGATGGAACAGAGAGAGCAAGTGCAGATGTGTTGATATACTAAATTTTAATTTATCTTTATTTATATACTTTATTAAATCCCTCCTTCTCTTTCTCGCTTTCTCTCAGACACACAAATTCCTGGTGGAACCCATAAAGGACAGTAAATAATGCCGACCCTAAAGACAGGGAAACAAAGAATGCAAGTGAAGACAGATGAAAAGCTTCAAATCCAAACTACTTTTGAATTAATTTGAATTGATTTGGGTGAGTAGGAAAGTTCACCAACCACCGTAACTATAGTTAAAATTGGCTCCAGCACTAAATCATCATCGATTTTCTACAAAGTAAACATTTTTCCAAACATGGAATCCCACTCAGAGATGCCCATCCATCCAAATAATCCACACCATTCAACTCCAAGATAATATAGATCTCTTTCGTCCTTAAGTCCTTCATTGACCATGAAAAACATGCTCTTCCACCAAGGCATGGACAGCAGAAAATTACACCAAAGGAAACTCCCCAGTGTCTAGTCCTCTGGGGCCCTCCGGAGATATGATGTAAAGACAAAAAGGGCAAGGCACATGCACTCCATGGAACAGCTTTTGATGGAATGGTCTGCCCCTACCCTCGACTAGAATTGAAATTGGTTACAACTATATCTTTGACAAAGTTGCTTGCTAGATGTTTCCGTGTTCAAACACCAATCCTTTTCTTTATTAATGACCACCACAGACTTCCCAACTCCCTGGTAGCATCAAATCTTAGCTCGCACATGCAACATTCAAAGGTTACAGTGGATCAGTCTCTCCTAGTCATACATAGATTTAGTGGGATATGATTTAGCTCTATGCTCCAGTGCTCCAATTTTGAAGGGCTCTAGGGCACACCTGCCCCTGCCAGATCAGATTTCAGATTCTCAAACTGATTGGCCCCGGGTCGCATCTGTGTCTAGTCATCTGCTGCAAAATTGGGCCCTGCCTTTAACCCCAAAGCGATGGATCCCTTTCCAATTGGGTTAGAAGTGATTCTTCTCCTTCCTAAGTGTCATGGAATACTTAACTGAGTAGCTCTCAAATAGGGACATGGATTGGAATGCTCTCTCCTTGCTGCCTTCCCCACAAGCGGCACCATGCATGCCCCTTGGTTTGTTATTGGTTGCTGTACAAAGTACAAAAGAGAATTATGAAAGAAGGCCTAGAAGTTTTTTTGTGCTAAATATAGACAACATGTTGCATATAGACAGGAGCTTTCTAACCAAATCCAGGACCATCAGGTTCGTAGAACAGCTTTGCAAACTGTTTAGATTTGAATCAACAATTCGTTTAGCTGACAAACATGGCATGTAATTACACAAAACAAATTAAATAAAAAGTGCATGATTCCTTGACGTGACGTTGACAAAACGTATCAAGAGAATTATAGATGATGTAAATATGGGCATGTTATTGACAAGTGTTTGGAGGAATGTTATATCATTCGCCAGCTTGAAGAATCAGAATTGGTTTGCATGTTTAGCGCAAGATAATACTCCAAGTTGGTTTTCTAATTAAATTTGGATAAATATACCATCATTCAACAGGTGGCTAGGCTTGGTCTTAGACACTATGTGATGTGATGATGCAGATGTTATGGACCCGACCATGTGGGAGACAATTAGTGCGTGGGGAGCCTTAGCCTAACTGGAAGGCGACTACGGCGTATCAAAGATGATGATTTTGAGCTTTGGACCATTAATATGTTGCCTTTAGCCAGCGGCAAGAAAATGGTTGATTTGTGACGGATTTTCAAGATTCGAATGAGTAGAGGGTCGAAAATTAATGCGATGCAGTCAATATTATGCCGTGAGCCAATATAACCAATACGTGTGCTCGCCAGGCTTCTTCATTCTAGCATGGGGACCCCACAAAGGCAGCGGTCTAACCGAGATCACGGCGAGGATCAAGGCCTGCCCTGCCCAATTATGAAGGTCTGCAGTTTTGGTAGGGAAAAAGCCTCTCTAACATGTGTACAGCAGCCTTTCTAGAATAAGAAGACATGAGGAAGGAATACAGTAGTTCTGCCATGTGCTATGCTCTAGCTAAGGTATAGATGGCTTCGACAATATCTGATAAAATAAAAACACTACTCATTGGATAAGGACATAGTGCGAAGCACAGGCATTGAAGAAACTTAAATATGGACCCATTCCACAGCTGAGCATATATATATCTTGTGGTTTGACGCTATTCAGGGCACTAACCCAATGGACAATCGAAAAAAAACAAAATTTATTTATAATTTGATAAGTATAGGTTTATATACATGGTTGAGTTGAAATTTTAATCACTTATTATATAATGTATTCACATGTGAATGAAGAGATGGGAATTTTTATATAAATATGATCTGGACAGTTGCTTGCTCATATTGGTCTATGGATCCTAGAGATAAAAGTCTAACAAATTGCAGTATATCATAAATATTATTTATGTAGAACAATATTGAGTTGAGTAAACAATTTGATGATTTTAGCTTTGAAGGTACGCAAAAAATACGAGGATTAAGTTCTTTTAAACATGTATGATATCATTATCACCGATCGTAGCTGACTATGTTACTTATTAAAAAAATTATACTATTCTTATAATTCCTTTTATCTCTTTGAAGTTTGAAGTGATGGCAGATTACTTTTCTTTTCTCTTTTTTCTTCACTTATCCAATTTAGTTGCTCACCCTCTCTCCATCCGCGTCTGTTTATGGTAACAAACAACTTTCTAATTTAGCCATAATAAACTCCAATGTTTGGCAACAAAAAGGAACTTCCAATTCAGCTATCTTAGGCATTTGACCTCAATAATTCAAGGCATCCAAATGTTTGTTCCGCTTGGTTAAGTATTTCTTCTAATACAATGAATGGTGTGTCAAGTGCCCTAGGTAGCTATAACTCTCAATACCGTTAATCAGTCCAATTGCATGAGGACCTGTGCAATGAAGACCACTGTTAGATTGCCCCCACCTCTTTCAAATCAAAACTGCAACCCTCCAAATATATTCCCAACCATATAAGATTGATACATAATTAACAAATAATATGGCTTAAATACATTTTTAATTGCTATACATGTATAGTAGAAATTAGAAAGTACAACTATAATCAAAAGGCGGATCCAAGATTTATACACATAGTGGAGATAAATTTTTAATGCATGTATATATATATATATATATATTGTTATATAATAAATGTTTATATTACTTAATAACATAAAAAAATCCTTTCAACAAATAATATGATGAAAGTGAGTAATTAAAAAAGAAACTTACTTAGGAAATTTTTATTTTCATAGAATGTGAATATTGTCTCAGCTAGTATTGTCGATCAATAATTTAATTTTTTTAGTTTGAATATCTGTTTAGAACGTAAACAAATAAATAAAAACATTTAATTTTTGAAATGCTTTCTAACTATTCATACATCACTCAACTTTGAAAAATATAGAATGTCACTGTACGCATTAAGAAAAAACCCCCTTAAATTTATGAAATTTCATCTCATTGATAGCATAAAAACTGGAAATAGAGAAGGTTGGACAGATAGTTTTTGAGGAATCTCTCCCAGTTAATTCAAAACGCTTGGTGTGTTATCCAGGAATCCTAGAAAAATTTAATCTAGGTTTTCTCCTCAATTAGCAAATCAATTTCTTACTATATATATGTATATTATTACATTTAAATTTAGTGGGGAAAAAAGTAAAAATAAAATTGTACTTGCTTTTCTTGAGTAAAAATAATTTCTTCTACAAAACATATGCTAGGGAAACTAGTTTATGTCCGGGCCAGCTGTTTCCCTTCATCCAATCTCGCTATCGGAAGAACATTAGCTGGGCTTTGTCCAACCGTATCATCTTATCGTTGGGGCAACATATTTAATATTGGCAACCTGCAATGCAGACGAGGGCCCAATCCATTCCTTTTTCAGTTTTTCTTCTCTCGTTCCAATTCTTTTGCGATTGAACAAAATGAGAACAGAAGACCATGAACAAACTATAAGACAGAAATGAAAAGTTTTACAACTTAAAATAAAGTCCCTGCTATGTTGTTATTATCGTTCCAAGCACCTTGCTCTGTCACTGGTTGAACTGTCCAGAATTTTTCAAGACCCAGTCTGCGGCCGCAGAATGAGCCGAATCCAGTAAGCGAGAAACAATTCAAACAACCGCTGTGAATTGATTAGGCTATTAGGGCTTAGGCAGTCTCAGAAACAGTAAGTTTTTAGGAATTTGAAGAACTCCTTGTTATGTTACATGCATGTTGCCGGGCCATTAACCTCCGAAACCCAGACCTACGGATTGCCTGGTTTGAGGGATATTGGCAGCACTCCTGGGGATTGTTTATAAATAAAGGAAAAAGGTTTCTCAATTCCAAAGTTCCTTGTACAATCTATCCTAATCCCCCTGATCGCTTCTAATAATTCCAAATTGCGCAGATATAAATGTGAATCATAAAGTGCAGTGCAGGGCAGTGCTGCATAGCCTCAAAGAAGGACCTTCAAAGACTATTAAAGAAAGTCTCAAGTCTTAATTAAATAACTAGTACTATTATATAGCAAAATTAAAGATTTGATTTGTATAACTAACAAAAAGTTTAATCAACTTTGTCGTAATTTATTCATTTACAATCATATAGAATATAATTTTTTCCTACATACTACTTTGCATCGTAACAAAATCTAAAGTAGCAATAGCCTAGGGCTTTTTTTTAGTGAGCTATGAGGGAGATGGGATCTCTGTAATGCCCAGCGGAGGGTCTTCTGCACTCGTAGTTTGGGAAAGAATGATTGGTCCACCCAAAAAAAACCTAGGCCTTTGGACAAGTAATCTGCTTCACCCAAACTTCTTATAATGGGGTGGCAAATCCTGCAGGGCAGGGGTTCTAAGCCCAGCTCCCCCAAAAACCAGGCCTCATAAAATTGTGTTTTTTGGATCACTTTTCCTCTCAAAAAGTACCTAGCAAAACAAAGAAAATCTACAGAAGGTAAAGTTTTAATTAGAAGAAATGGACGAGAGCTGCTAACAAAGTTGCATTGGAAGGTTCAGCCGTCCTAAAGGATGTAACGGTTCCCTTCAAATACAGCCTTGCAACACAAAGATTTAGGGATGACAACATTTCTTGCTCCTTTGGACTAACCGATTTCCAATTTCCAAAGGCAAACTATAAAACCTTCCAGAGAATATAAGGGCCCCGAATAGACCTGTTCAGTAATAGCCATTGGATCCTTGAAGCAAGTGAGAGGAAAGAGGGCCATGTCATGTGCTCTACTCACATATATTTTACTCATTCATAAGCTTGGCGACGCTATCTCTACAAAACAGACCATCTCGACAGCAACTTGTCACAAAAAAAATGTCAAAATCATACCAACTTGAATTAAAATATTTCATTTTCCAATGTCCTTCACGTTTGGTCAAAGACTAAACTCCAAACCAACCAAATTTGCCTCCTAGATTTCTTATTTTGTGAAAGGTCCATGAAACAACTGTATGCTTTTTAAAGAAGAAAATAATAAAGAAACAAGAGCATATCCTTTATCTAATCATAAACAAAACTTCTTTCCTAATCAAATACTCATAGAATAACTTGAACCATATCAATTCGAGGCACTGTAATCTGCCACCGCGGCGCACCACCGTAGACTGCTTGAGTTCATAACGGGGTCGGTCCCGACACAAATTTTGATTGGTCAAGAATCATTTGCCTCCGAGACTGGGCCCAACTTTACCCACCAATAGAATCAGTCCTAAAACTCCTGGTCAACCTTGCCTGATTCGTGTTTATTCAGGAGTGGTTTGTTGGAAACCTTACACTCTTCCTTACAGTTTGCATATGTTGTTTTTGCGTGGCATGTGGGTCATCAACACGTGTCAACTCGGATAGTTTTTGTTCGTGACTTAAATGATACAAGTGGACAAGATTAAACAGCTGAATGGATGAGAACCAGTGCCACGTCAGACTGAAGTGGAACTCTTCAGCTCACCAAAAGCCGTTTATTACAAATCGGCTCTTTAAATCAACATCTCGTCGTTTATCCTGTCCATGTCAGCTCAAAAAGGTTATCTAGTTGATATTAAGATATTTAGGGAATGTAAATGTGGAATAGAAATTTACCTGCAATGTACTGCTGTAACTTCCCCACGTGCATTTTTAACGAACAGTCCACCCAATACCTTTTAATGTTTAATTCGGTATATATATTTGTTTGCTTTATTATTAAAGCAACTTTGTTCAAAGAACTAAAATAACATTTTCAAATGGAAAAATTACAATAAAATTTTTACCTATATATTTATATTTATACTATATATATAAAAGTATATATGCTGGAAATTTTTTTAATTGATGAAATGAATCATATTTGTTTATTATATATTTTATTTACTATTTTAAATTTTTTTATTCTTAATATTAATAAAGTTAATCTAATTGTAAATATATAATCATTTTAATTATATTTAATTAATTTCATTCACAATATTTTATATTATAAATATTAATAATTTTTATCATATTTATAACTAAAATTCTAATTGCATTGAATAACTTTTATCAAAATTTTTTTAATTTTAATAAATATTGAATATTTTATATATTAATGTTACAAAATTTTAATTATATAATTAGTGAAATTCTAATTCATATATAATTATCTTGCAATTATAATTGTCTTTTATTTATAGACAATTTGTATTTTATATAAGTTTGTTATTTAAAAATAAATAATATATATATATTCACATACAATACATGTGAAAATAAATATTTATTTGTATAAAAAGATGGGCAAATCAAAAGAAAAAAAAACATGTGGCTAGCTTGCTTCTTGAGATTTAAAATCTGTCGCTTCATTATCATGAAATTTTTTTCATTAAAATTTCTTTGATAGCGACAAATATAATCATTAGATTATCTTGAATTTTATTTTATTAATATTAATAATAAATTAAAAAACTCAAAAAAATGCTAACGTTTTGTAGAAACCAACTTACAAGTTAAATTCATTTCCTCTGTCATAGCAATCCATTTACTCAATGGAATTTTTTGGTCTTAGTACCATATATTATCTATCACTTGACTAAAGATAATTATACTACTTTTAATTATTTGCCAAAGAATTAACAACGTGTACGAAAGGCAACTATTTAATGGAAAACGTGAAGATTTTATTTAAACTTTATAATATGCCATAGACAGTCTAAGGAGACTAAGACAAGTAATTTATGGGTTATAAAAAATGTTAAGATCCTGTAAAATTGGTTTTAAATTAATAGTCTCAATTCCATTAATTATACAAAATTGGTCTTCCGTTTTTAATTTGTTTAAATTGAAAAATTATTACCAATGTGAATTACGAAAACTATAATATAAATGTCCTTACCTTCAATTACAATCCATTTAATACCATATCTCATTTCACATTTAGCAAAGAAATTTAAATTAAAACCATTGATTTGGGTTGAACCGATTTGAATATTTTTATTTAGTTTTTTTAATTAGATTGCACCCTTTCTTCAACCAAATGAAAATAACTCCCAACAAATCAAAATCTCTGGAGTTTGATAGGAAATATAGCAAACGATTTTTGACAAACACATAACTATTAATTAAATCCAAATTTACTTTGACCTATTTTTCCCAAAGAAATAGCGTGGAAAAGGAACATCCAGAAGCGCGTGGGAAGAGTAAACTTTGTCACACATGACACATCAGATCGTTCATTGCTTCGCTTTCAGTCTTTTAAATGTTTTTCACTCTCCTTGAGGATGTCTATAAAGTTTTAGACAGCCAGCCTATTTGGACATCGCACAACGACTATAGAACGGACTCTCTCACTTTTTGCTTTCCATGGAAGACAAAAACAATCACAACACAACCTCCTCCGTCATCTCCTCCGCCCCTGAATTACCCGAACCCGATGTCCAAATCCTCACCTCTGGCGGCCTCCGCATCGCCGCTCACTCCAGCATCTTGGTAATGAGTCTAAGCTCTCTTAAAGCATTTTCTGATTTCGAATTTTTCATTGTTTTCTGATCTGTTTTTTTCTTTTTACAAAATTTTAGGCAATGGTGTCGCCAGTGCTGGAAAATATAATGGACAGGCCACGTAAGCACCGGACTTCTGAGAGAGTCATTCCGATTCTCGGCGTTCCATGCGACGCGGTTTCCGCCTTCGTCGGATACCTCTACTCCACGAGGTTGGTGCTGAAGCATTTCCACTATTTTTTATTCGATAATCTCTGCCGTTCATTTCTTCCTCATTTTCCACGTGACACAATCTAACGATGGCAAGTCATTCGAGTCTAATTTGACGGCGTCTGTTCGATTCTTTTCTTTTACTTGTATTTTCAGCATCGTCGTCCTTCAATAAAACAAAGGTACAGCACATAACTAAATAAGAAAAAGGGATAATATTTAAGAAACTGCCACGCGGCACATTTAACGCTGGTAGTAGTATTTTGGTCGGCTACGAAATTTGGTTGTTTTTTTTGGACCGAAGAAATTTACTTGTTATATTTCTCCAAAATTTGTGGAGGCGAGCGGTTTCTGTACAAGTTCAGATTTGAAAGATTTTAGGTCTAAGGTGAATTGACGGAAATGACCCCTGTGTTGCAATAGGTGCACGGAGGAGCAAATGGAGAAATACGGGATTCACCTGCTAGCTTTGTCACACGTTTACTCGGTCACGCAGCTGAAGCAGAGGTGCGCCAGAGGAGTCAGTCAGCGGCTGACGATTGAGAACGTGGTGGACGAGCTTCAGCTCGCCAGGCTCTGCGACGCACCTGATCTTTACCTCAAGTGCATGAAGCTGGTCGCCGCCCATTTCAAGAGTGTCGAGCAAACCGAAGGCTGGAAATTCATGCAGGATCATGATCCCTGGCTCGAACTCGAGATTCTCCAATTCATCGATGAAGCTGAATCGGTAATTTCAAATAAAAATATTATTACCCCAATCCTTATAGACATTGGTTAGGTATTAAATCGTCATAAAAAGTAATATCATTATTGGTTATAATTAGTTTTTGAAAGTCAATATAATTTGCAGAGGAAAAAGAGGACGAGGAGGCACAGGGTAGAGCAGAGCTTGTATTTACAGCTAAGCGAGGCGATGGAGTGTCTAGAGCACATTTGTACGGAAGGATGCACCACTGTTGGGCCGTATGACGTGGAGCCCGCAAAGAAAAGGGGCCCGTGTAACAAATACACAACGTGCCAAGGTGTCCAGCTGTTGATCAAGCATTTTGCCTCGTGCAAGAGAAGGGCTAACGGAGGAGGGTGCTCTCGGTGCAAGCGGATGTGGCAGCTTCTTAGACTCCACTCCTCAATTTGTGACCAGCCTGATTCTTGCAGGGTGCCACTTTGCAGGTATAATTGAAAATTATCACTATTTGTCATCAGTATATCTATCATTTAAATGATTGCATTGTGATTTTTATTGTTAGGGTCAAGATATTTTTTAAAAGCATATGCAAATCGTGTTCTAAGAAAATATGGAACCTCTCATCATTTTCCCGGGTTTTATCTAGTGTTATTGCTAGGTTGTTTTCGGTTCGTTCAATCATTATCCGTTCAATGTATTCTGAGGGGGCAATGGACCCCGCTTGCCAAGCTCTAGCATTTTCCAAAGACCACTGGCCAGGCTAGGGCCTTTAACCCTTTTGTGCGACCTTTGGCTAGGACCTCGGAAGGGCGTTTTACTTGTGATAAATAAAACTTGACGGGTAGGCTTTGAATATTGCGTTTTTTTTTGGGGGGGATTTTTTCCTCAGTTTTCTTCCTACTTTTTGAGTCTATTCTGGAATCTTTTTAGTTTAATTTAGTCTAAACAAAGCAGATAAAAAAAAGTTTAGCTTAATCCTTGTTTGTGTGTATTGCTTTGATTCATTATCCCTGCCAGGTAAACTGGTGGTTGGCATGTCCCAATCACTTTCAACTTTACCTTTGATATTTTAACTCAATTGTAGGTTAGTATTTGTTAATTTCCGATACAAACAAAACATCTATTACGAGAATTATGGATGTATATGTCCCCATAAAAAATCAATCAAACCAACAGCTACATCAACTTTTCATTGGAGGAATGAAAAAAATGCGCATAGGTCAGGCTACTGAAAGGCCAACACAAATAAACGACAAGAAAATGAAAATTCAGGATCGTCTTTCTGTTGGTAATAAAGGACGTTTATCGACTAGTGAGGGGCGCATGTCTACCAAGTTTGAAAGATAAAATGTTCAAGTTGTGAACCTGCTGTTTAGCCAACTAGACAGGATGTCCCTTTTATGGGGCCACTTCCTTCGCACCGTGCCGACGGGGATGGACACTTGTCCATTTCTTACTACTGGGACTTATAATTATCTTCGGAAATGGTTGTTGGTAGCATGTTTTCTTATCAGAAAATAAGAGATGGATCTCCTCGTGCACTTATAAAATATCAGCTTGGTGGGTCTTAAAAGTCCCATCTTTGTGTCATTTTCTAGTATACCATTTTTCCTTGGCAGGTCTATTTCTTCTTGTCAATTTAACAATGGCTATCAATTACTCCAACCTGTTTTTTTTTTTTTTGCCCTCAGCATTAAATACTGTTGCTTTGTAAATGTGACAGGCAATTCAAATTGAAAGCGCAACAACAGATAATGGGTGATGATGCACTGTGGAAGCTACTTGTGAGGAAGGTCTTGTCAGCAAAAACTATTTCTTCTCTATCTCTGCCCAAGAGAAAGAGGGAGGAGGAGCTGAGGGAAACAATGGGTGGTCATGCACTGAGAACCTTCAGATTGTGTTGAGGTATATTACTATAGAAAGGAGTTAGTGCTCTAATTAAGAGGAGCGAGTTAGATTCTTTTATTCATATGAGAGAAAACTGTGTCCTGGGGTTCTGTATATGGAGTGAGTTTTTTTGCCTAGCCAGCTTCATCCTCCAATGATGGGGAGTGCGAGAGCGTTTGTGTCCAAAGCAAGACGATGTAAATGGAGTGTCTACTTGTAAAATTGTAAACCTCTCCATTATGTGCAAATGAAAATCGTTTCTGCAAGTCTAATTTGGCTTCTATGTCATCATCTGCAGTCAATTAGATAACTCAAATCAGCTAACTTTGATTGAAATATTATTGGTGGAGATTAATTTGATGAATGCACAAGGAATATACTAATTATATGTAAAAGGATGCACAACTGTTTCACACGATTTTTGACCAACATACTTTTAACTTTCAATACTTTTTATCTCTGCAGTAAAGACTCACCGAACATATCCATTGAACAGCATCAAACAATGTCAACGTCACTAGTGAAACTTTGGTTTAGGCATTGAAACTTTGACCAGCAATTTATATATAGGCTTTCGACGATATTAATAATATTACTATAAATTTCAAATACGTAAATAAACTTACAGATTACAAAATGTGAAAGCAAAACCATGCAAAGAGAAAATCTACGTCACTAGTGATGACAGCATTTGGCGATGATGACATGATAAGATTAATTCATTAGTCTCTTACCAACTCGAAATGAGACTGGCCCCATATAAGTATTATGAAGTACCAGCATGTCTTGTCTCTCAAGGATTTGAAACCTTCACCATTTCCATGCTGAAAAGAGAAAACAAATGGGAAAGGAAAAATACTTTTTGCTCATAGAGTCATATTACAAACAAAATGCTCATTTTCTTAACAGTGCCATCAACGAGAAAAGTTCTCAAGGGGAATTGATACATTTTCACAGGTTTCCCCTTCAAATCCTCATAGCATATGTAGGCTTTAATTTTCATTGAATTGTTCATGTTGTTATTAACTAGTCAAAGTAAGAAAAGTATGATAATAAAAGGTAACTAGTCAAAGTAAGAAAAGTATGATAATAAAAGGTGTTAAACTAAGATCAATTGAGAAACAAATTGATCAATAATAACCTGTACCTGACAGACACGTATAATGGGTTGAAGCTATTGCAGTCTAAAAGCCAGTTTCATAATTGCAAAAGTGTAGTAAGATGCTCATTTTGTCGAGAGAGGAAGAATGTAGGAGATAGCATTAAGCAACAGAGGAATCCCACTGCGACCCTACTTGGAAAGTTGGATCCATCATTTAATTCACCTTGCAAAAGATTTTCCTGTTCTCATTCTTGTTGCAATTTTAAAAGTGTGTCTGGGGAATCTTCTTTCTCCCAGGAACTTTTAGAAGTTTCGTGTGGAGGATCCTTGAATATTAAGAATGAGCATTTATGATTTTTATAGGTCAAAATAAGCTTTCTTTTATGTAATTCTGGCCGAGGCCGAAAGGGTCGGTAGGACCTGCCCTTCAAAGGGCTAGCACTGGCACTAAGTCTAAATTAAGGCTCAGCTCATAATTAACATGTCTTATTGACAACAATGCTTGGGGTCCCTTAAAAGAGTAATGATACTCCCAAAACTACCCCAAGAGATTCATTAAGTCTTTGTATTTTTCCGCATGACAAACGAACGGCGATGCAATTGACTTTGTTTCATAAGTGGGTGGCATTTCGAGGTTTGATGATCAAATAAAGGCGATGCGCATATGCTTAGATTTATGAACATTAATTAATAGCTTGTTGTGGCAGGGAGTATATTGAATTTTGAGCTCCCTTTTACGCAAAAAATGATTCTCAAGTTTATGACTTGAATCCGCCCGTTTATATTTAGATGGGATAACACCTAGCTCGGGATGTTTGGGAGAGGTGGGCCGTAGCCCATACTCAAGTCCAAGTCCAGGCTACCATACTAGCTAGACTACATCAAGGATAGTACGAACTTTGAGCATTCTTCAACTTTATGATTCACATAAATGATGAGCATTTCTTGTTGTCTTTGTCTCCTGTGTATTATTTTGTCCGGGGAAAGCACACCGCTTCACGGGTTGATGTGTAAACATCATAAAAAAAAAAAATGGAAAGCCCAGCATAAGTCGTTGGGTTCTCTTACAATATGCAGACTTAAAGCCACGAAAGTCAACATCATGTCCAGACACGCACTCATATCAAGCTGAAAAACAACCTGAAATTAGGCGTGATATGCAGTTTGAAATGAAGCACGTTTTGCAGTGGAAATACTCAATTCTTGTTCAGGTAAGTCCAAATCCCATTAAACTTTCAATTAAAAGAAAGAAGATTAAGTTCATGGCATCCTTGTTAGCCTCCATAAACTCCAATCTAAAATTGTTACACTTGCTTAGCTGAATAACCCATGTAGTGGTAGTAGTGAAGTTGATGACAAAGTTGTGCATGTTTTGGGGGGAAAATGGAATTGGAAAAAAAACAATGAAGTCTTGACTCGAGTATCAGTAC
The DNA here is from genome assembly GCF_000208745.1 of Theobroma cacao. NCBI lineage: Eukaryota > Viridiplantae > Streptophyta > Magnoliopsida > Malvales > Malvaceae > Theobroma > Theobroma cacao. The sequence goes on from NC_030852.1 coordinate 25,278,957, forward strand.
CCCTAGTAATGACACTTGCGGTACAAGTTTAGGCAAGGCTAGAAATGGAATGCCAAGAGGCTGAAAAGGAATTTTCCTTGTGGCTTCAAATGTATAAGAAGGAAGAGAAATAGAAATCGACACTGACCATAGTCATTCAACCCAAAATTTAACCTGAACCTGGGCTTCCGAATTTGGGCCAAACGACAGCTTCTAGAATAGACCAAGATTTCAGGTGTGTCCCATCAGCTTCTAAACCCAGCCCTGTCAAGCTCAGCCTACTCAGTCTCATTACTTGAAATTACTATAATATGTTTTTCCCAAAGAACAGAAAGGAATAAACAAAATCACGAGGCTCACGACTGATGTAAAAAAAGTATCTTCTTAAGCGGTGATTAAAAACCTGCACTAGTTTGAGCCCGACGAATGGAATCAATCAAGGAATAGGGTAGGGGCAGCGGTCAAAGCGTCAGGGGGACTCAGGGCCCAGGCGACAGCAGGCAGGACGCAGCCGCTAGCTAGTCGGCTTCTCACAAATTTCACACGCTGTCCAATAAATAGACTTCGGCGGTAGCTGCTTCTAATTTCACCATTTTTTATTACTCGTACCGCTTCTTTTACTCAGAGTAAAAGAAGGTCATCTGCATTCTGCTAAATAGTGTTTTCTTTTTTTCTTTTTCTTTTCCTTTTTTTTTTTTGATAAATCCACATTCACCGACTTGGTTAACGTCTCGAAATGATAGTATCTGAATACGAGCAGTAGGACTATGCTTGCATGGACAGCTACTAAAGTCAACTGGTCATTTAGGTGAAAAATGCTATTATTACTAGTATTAAATTTTTCACCACAAAATGGGCTCTCTCTCCTCGATGAAAACAGTACTTGGCAACTAGTACTTTATGATTTTCTTCCATTTTCTTTTTCCTTCGCTACAAAGAAATGGGAAAGGTTCGGTAGCCTCGCAGTTGATTATTTGCTATAGGGTTAAAATCCTTGTCATTCCGAACGCATGAGTAGTGACTACATCTACATGGCTAGGTAAAGAAGTTCCTGTTCATCTTATCAGTCAACTCAATTATCATTTCATTTAATCAATTTAACCAGCAATTACCCATATATTATTATCATACTTGTAGTAATATAATACTAATATTTTCTTGTATTAGGTTTTGACCGCAGGAAAGAATCAACAATCTTTTTCTTCTGAACAGGTGGAGACAAGTTGCAATCTCCAAGCTTGTTTTAAAAACGAAGTAAAGACAGGGGACACCCCAACATATTTTTGCCGAAACATTTAATGATCTGAACCTGACGGCATTGCAGCTTTGGCGAATTGACGGAATGACGAGTTGAGGACCACAGTATCCATCATCCACTCCTTGCTGGAGCTGACGCTGCTGCATGAAAAATGGCAATGCACAGTGCAGCTGTAGAGAAAATCTGACGTCAAGACTCGAGAGAGGGAAATTGTTTGCCGTTTTAACAGCTCTGAAAACTCCTTTACTATGAGTGGGCCCGGGCTTCTGCACATATCGAAGCCTTTCTACTTTCTACTTTCTACTTCGGTTTCACTCCCTCCCTTTGCTGCTCGAGCGCGTCCTTTTACCCATTGCTTCTTTTATTTGCTTCTTACCTTTTCAAGGCTTCATCCTTTTCCTTCCACACTTTCCGCTTACTATTATACTTACTGTGCTTTATTTTTATTATTCTTTTTATGAAGGATTTTAATACGTAAATCACTTTTTGAATTAAATTTTTTTAGTTAAAAATACATGTATTTTACATTTGATTCCAATACTTACCATATTATAATTTTTTTAATTCATTAAATATTAGATAATTTATATAAGTGTTGGTTCAATTTATAGAAGAGCTCTTTTATTTTTATTTTTGAAAAGCAGAAGAGCTTTTTTTTTTATGAAAGCAAAATTAAAGTGTTTGGTTTTTAAAATTTTAAAATTTTAAACTTTTGGGAAACGATTATATTTTGCATTATTTGAATTTGTAAACAAATTATAAATCATATTTTTTTCTAAAGAAGTGCTACTTGTAGTATCAAATATTTAATAATTTATAAAATTTTAAGAAAAGATGTATTATTTCACATTCATCTTTTCTTTTATACCTATTCTAACTTTTTTCTATTCATTTTATTATTTTTTAAGATATTGATAATTTCTTTCACTTAAAAATTTAAGTTTTAATTTAAGAAAGTTGAGCTTTTTTTTATTAAAAATAAATACAATATTACCAAATATTTTTCCTACATCTTAAGATGTTTAAATGAAAAAATGTGAAATTCTAACTCTAAACAACTTAAACATTTTTAAATGTTTTAAATATTAAACTTAAAAACAATTTGATTACTTTTTAAGTTTTTTAAATAAACTAAATCAGAAAGTCACAATTAGCATTCCCCATTCATGTGTACAACAAAATTACTAAAACAAAAATGTCAAAAAAAAAGAAAGTAAATAGGAGAAGGTGTGAATACGCGCCACGAGCGAGCGTCGAATTTACGGACAAAACATTTCAACTTCACGCAAAAAACCCAACCAAACCATAGTTTAACAACTCAGAGAACTCACGTACTTTTCCCCATTCAAAACCCGACAGAAAAAAAAACTAACTGAAACCGCCCAGTTTTCAAAATGACAAAACCGCCCCCGTCTTAGGCTCACTGGCCGAGACCAGACCACGACGCCTCCCTCATCCTTCTCCTCTCTGCAACACTCTGCAGAAGCAACAAACTACAAAAGAATTTCTGGCAATAAAAGAAAAAAAAATACTTAACACGTCACAAAAACAGTGAGCTCCATTAACAACCCCCACTCATTAATGACATTTACTACTTTGCCACTCTACCCTCCTTCCTTCATCCGCTTTCTCTCCTCATCCGGATATCCTCTTCCCTTCTTCTGTCTGGTTCTTCCATTTCTATTCTGTCTGCTGCTTACTCAGGTTTTTACTCTAAACAATCCAAAAAGCTCAGCCACCAAGACTCATGCACTTTTTAATTCTTTTAGCCTTAGGGTGTTTTCATTTTTAAACAATGTATCCCGCTTTTCACGCTAACTCTTTCAAGTTTCGTTAACTTCGAAGAGTTGAGAGTTGAGACTTCCTCCCCATTCCCATTTCCCACAGGTCTGAGAAGGTTTTCTCAACTTTGTCTTTGTCTTTTTATTCTACATTGTTTGTTTTTACTTGCATTTATTTATTTCTGAGCTATATTTTATTTGTTTTGGACTTTTTAGTATGAAATTTGAATTCTAGATTCTTTCGCTTTGAATGGAGTTTTCTATTTATTTATATGCAAGGGCAATGGTTTCCAAGGTTCGGTGATTCTTGGTTTTGCTTTTTGTTAAGAAGGTAAGCAGCCAGGGCAGTAAGTTGGTTCTCTAAGTCTAATGTCAAAGATTTTACCTTTTCTTTTTTGCTTTTAATGAATGTGCAGGAAGTCTGTACTGCATTTTTGGGTTTTTTTGGTGTTCATTTTAACATGCACATTTTTAAATGCTGAGTCTACATATAAAATATCTCATGAGAATGACAGGATTCTTTGCTCGTTTGTGCGATTTTTGTCGAATGTGCTCTAAAGAGATAATCTTTACAAGGTTTTAATGTTTTGAGATAAAAGTTTTGGTTTTATGCATCGAAGGTGTTCCTGGAAATGTAAGATATGAGATCCTCTACTGGTTATAACAAGCTCATTTTTTATAGTTTTTGGTTTGAAGAATGTTTAATGGTTAATGCAATTTCACTGTTAATCATTTTGATATTCTATTTTTTCTTTCAGGTTGAGAATCCATATCATGCTACTATGTCCTAACATATGAGTTTATGGTGAACAAAGCAACCCCATTTTGATACATTCATCTCATTGGTCATTTACTTATTTTGAAAACAATGGATGGGCGCAGACATTCTGTTGATATACCTATCTCGAGAACCCTTATAGCACTTAGGAGAGTGAGGTCATTAAGGGATCCATCTACTAATTCTATGAGCAAATTCTCTTCTTTGTTTGATAATGTCAAGTGGGAAACAAATTCAAGCAATGGGATATCTTTGCAATTAGTAAATGGTTGCCCAGAAGCTGGTTTGGAGCATAATGAAATTCGGGGTCCAGAATATTTAGGATTTGATGAACGAAGAGAGGAGCAAGGTCATGAGTTTAGGCTGCATTCTGTTCCAGAAACTTTTAGCTCTAGGTTGATCACGTGTGAGAATGTGGAACAGGTTGGGAAAACTGGTTCTCCTGTTAGGGCCAAGCAGGTAGGTGAGTTAGATGATTGTAATGGTGATTTTAAGGATTATGGATTACATGAAGAGGAGGTCCATAGAAAGGGACAATTGAGTGAAAGATCTCATAGCAGCTTTAAAGATAAAGGTATGAATTTGACATGCATGACAGCAACTATTAATTCTGTGGAGGATGTAGATTCATGCAATGAACCAATTGTAGGATCCTCACCAATGGAGAGAGTTAATCACCGTGCTTCAAAACAAAAATTACAATCTAGGAATCAAGTGAAATTATATGGGGCAAATGGTGATGTTGCAAGCCGTGCTGGAAGTCCATGCCCATCTCTTGATGTTGTTTCAAATCGTAGTAGGCAGTTATATGGGGATGAAGATGTCGATGTTGTTGATTGCATCCATCGTGGATGTGGAATAAGCTACTGTTGGTCAAAAACCCCAAGATTGAGAGAATCAAATCCATCCTCTGATTTTGAAGACCTCCCTTTGTTGTCTGGGGATACGAGTGAGACAACTCTTTGTGGGCAGAGCTTCTGGAAGTGCATTAATGGTGAAATTAATCCACATTCAGATACTCCTAGAAGCTTGAGTCAAAAATTCAGGCCAAAATCTTTTGATGAATTGGTGGGACAAAGTGTTGTTGTGAGGTCTCTTTTGAGTGCCATTTCTAAGGGAAGGATAACCTCCTTTTACCTTTTCCATGGTCCTCGTGGTACGGGCAAGACCTCTGCCTCAAAGATTTTCGCTGCTGCTTTAAATTGCCTCTCATTAGAGGAATTTAAGCCATGTGGTCGATGCCGAGAATGCATTTTGTTCTATTCTGGAAGGAGCCGAGATGTTAAGGAGGTTGATTCTTTGAGAATCAATCGCTTGGACAGGTTGAGGTCCCTTGTAAAGAATGCAGTAGTTCCTCCAGTTTCTTCACGGTTCAAGATTTTCATCATCGATGAGTGCCAGTTATTGCATGGTGAGACATGGGCAACTGTTTTAAACAGCCTAGAAAAACTTTCTCAGCACATTGTTTTTGTTATGAGCACTCCTGAACTCGATATGCTGCCAAGAAGTGCAGTTTCTCGGTCCCAAAAATATCACTTTCCAAAGATAAAAGATTCTGACATTTCAAACAGGTTGGAGAAAATCTGTGTCAAGGAAGGTCTTGACTATGATCGGGTTGCTTTAGACTTCATTGCCGCTAAATCCAATGGTTCACTAAGGGATGCAGAAATGATGCTTGATCAGTTGAGTTTGCTTGGTAAAAAGATCACTATGTCCTTGACCTATGAGCTTGTGAGTGCTGTGACATTTTCTTTTTCTTGTCTTTTATGCGACTTCTCTTTCCATCTAAGATATTGAAGTTTTGTTTATTTGTTTTTTGGGTAGATTGGAACTGTTTCTGATGATGAATTGCTTGATTTGCTGGATCTGGCTTTATCATGTGACACTTCAAATACAGTAATAAGGGCAAGGGAGCTAATGAGATCAAAAATTGATCCTATGCAACTTATATCACAGCTGGCAAATCTCATTATGGACATTCTTGCGGGTAAATGTGAGGAAGATAGTTCTGAAGCCAGAAGAAAGTTTTCTGGAAACCATGCCTGTAAGTTCCACAGATTCAAGCAGCATGTTATTATTTAAAAATCCTTGTTTTTCCTTGTAGGATATGGATTCCATAACAATGTGAATTGATGTTTTAGGAGTATATGTCAACATAAAATAGGGTTGTTTTGAAAATATCTGACTTACATGGAATAGCTTATTGTTTTAAAACTCAACTCTTTGCTCAATGTGGCTGACCAAGCATTGGATGCTAGAAGTACTTAAATCAAGAGATAAAAGGATTCAAGTATCCTTGATATATGCATTCAGACTTATTGAATGCCATGCAAAATTGGGATTTATATCTTCTCTTATGATTTTAATCTGTAATTCTGTTATGCTGTATGCTCTTCATCTAGTGCCTTTAGTTGGATTTAATTACCTTTACAATTTTTGATTTCCTTGCTGATAAAAAAACCATTTAAGACACTTCCTGTAAAATCTAAAATATTTCCTGCAAAAGTGTGAAGTGGACATTCCTGCACCTATTTTTCAAGCAACCATGCAAAATGCAATGTCCACAAGTTTGTGGAATGATGAAGTGTAAACAGTGAATGTTATGGTTTTCACAGTCTACCTCTGTATTTCACTTTTTTTCATCCCCCTTTGATCCTCAGTGCTTGGTTCTATCATTTTAAGCATTGTAAATTGTTGTGTCACAGCTGAAGTAGATTTGCAGAAGTTAAGTCATGCATTGAGAATACTTTCTGAAACAGAGAAGCATTTGAGAGTGTCAAAGAATCAAACAACTTGGCTCACTGTTGCTCTTCTGCAACTAAGCTCTGTGGAATCTAATTTGCCGGAGGTGAATGATTCAAAAATGTGTTTGGCAAATGCTCAACACAAAGGTCAGGATGCTTATAATTAGTACTAATTGTACAATAAGTTTCTTTCAGATTTAGTTTAATCAATAGAGAATAACACCCTTTCTCCCCCTTAATTTGGGGGGGACTAGAAAAGAAGCTCTCATGTTAAGTCCTGTTCTTGTTTGGAAGCAGAAGGTGATTCTAACAGCACATCAGCCACTGGGGGGAGGTCAAATCATTCCTTCACTTGTATGTGTAACGGCAGTAACTCCTCTAAATTGGGAAAACTGGAGGATCCTGAGAGAAGGCTGGAATCAGTATGGAAGAGAGCGACAGAATTATGCCAATCCAGTTCACTCAAGAAATTTCTAAGGAAACAAGGGAAGTTGTCTTCTCTTTGTGTTAATCAAGGTACATGGATCTGACTTTTGTTTTCGATCAGTATCTAGATTAGATGGACATTACAGGCATACAAATTTAGCAAATTAAAAAGTTGATCAAAAGAATAAACCTTTTTTTAACTAGGATGGGCAGGCTCTTGTTCTACCTCCTTGGTTGATTTGCGTGATTCACACCTTATTTGCCATATCAGCAAGTTCCGTACCTAGCAACCCAAATATCAAAAATCCCTTGTGCTGTCATCTACCTCTGATCTGATGGACCTTTTTTTTGCAGTCTTTTGATGTATGGATAAGTCAACTGTTGAAATAAATGACTTGTTTCTCTTATGCTCGATTCTTTCTCCAGTCATGATCACCATTGCTATAGACACCCTTGATCATGCCTTTTCTTGTTTGGGCATATTTTCAAATCATTTTACTTGTGTTTACTTGGCAGAAGTTTATTGAATAGTGGCTACAAGAATTTTTGGTAAATGTTACATTATCTTAGTTTGGTTTCTCTTATTAATTCAATAAAAGTTGCTGTAATTGCAGAATTTGCTACTGAGTTTTAGTGCTTTTCTCTTACTCTATATCAGCTGTATATTCATTCGTTTTGCTTTGTTTTCTAAAATTTTCATAGGAGAATTTCTCCTTTTTATTATCTCCTCTATTAGCTTTGGATACGGTACAAAATAGGTTTTCTCATTCCATTAGTAATAACTTAAAATTTCTCTAAATTCAGGTCTGGCTATTGCTGAACTAGAATTCCACAATCCTAATCATGTATCTAGGGCTGAAAAATCCTGGAAACTGATTGCAAGTTCACTTCAGTTGGTAGTGGGTTGTAATGTGGAGATTCGCATTAATCTTGCTGTGACTGATCCAGTGACCAAGTGTGAAAAAGTAAGGAAAATATCTTTTAGTTTGTTTAGTTGTTCACGCAGGCTGCAGCTGAAGTCAAGAGCATCTACAAAAAGTGGAAGTGATTCTGAAGTTTCACAGTATGCCTCTGAAAAACCTATGATGAGTGACAGACCTATTTTAAATTATTGCTCTGACCATGCGTTTGAAAGACCTCATAATTGTTCTTATGGAAGGGAAGTGGTTAGGGCTTTCAGAAATAGTGAAGGAAACATACTGAGTACAGGGGCAACCTCATCTTGTGGATCATTACGAGATGATACATCTCTAAACCCTGCATATGGAGTTGATTCTTCGAAAGGAGAAGGAAGGGACTGTGAATGCCAGATTTTTTCTATTCAAGAGCCCGATTATCAGCCAAATTGTTTCCCTAGAGTGTTGAGGCCTCAGAAGAAGGTGCATTTGTCAGACAGCGCTAAAATGAATTCTGTGAGTAACCAAGAAGAAAACAAACTTGCTTTATCTATTCCTGGGATGTCATCTTTTGAAAAACCCCTTGTTTCCAATGACTCTTATGTTTTCTGCTGCTCCAATGATGAGGATAGGTAAGAAGTTACATAGAAATGTTACTGCATTCGTGTATTTTTATTTTTGAGAGAGGCATGATCATAATTATGTTAAGGCATGTTCGACTGTTTTATCCTCACATTTATACTTTTGGCAGATTGAGGGAGAACTCTGAGGTGCTTTGTTGGAGAACACCTACATTTCCCTTAAAGAAGGTAACAGCACTAATACTGTCCACTTTTCTTGAAAATTAGTTGAGAGGGTGCATGTTATGCATTCGGGTGAGGGAAGGTTTGTCTTTTGTGGCAGTACACCATTTAGCGCAAAGTGGTATCTGTTTTCTGATGTTAGCTACACCATGTTACTCTTAGTACCTCTTTTCTAATATTTACCTCTGCTGTCAATCTCCTTTTCAAGTTCATTCTTGTCTGAGGTTATGTCCTAATCTGCCCCAGCATAAGTTTTGCTTCACTTGCAGCATGCTTCTTTCTCCAAGTGCTTAAAATTGACATAATGGATTTGTTGTATTTTGTGCTAAAGAATGGACTAAAAATCAAATATAACTGTTCTATGCTAAATGTTTAATATTATATGCAACTGATCTTACTTCTATAAATTATTAAAAGAGTCCTTTCATACTATTTACATGTCTGATGTATAAAAGCTAAAAGCATAAAGGTGCTTGGAAGTTGCTTGCTGGCACTCAACTGAAATCCAGTCCAAATATTGCATTCTAACCCCATGAACGCTGCAGGCTTGGCAGCTGACTCACCAACGTCGCCGGTCACATTGGGTAGACTGGGTTCTTCCTTGCTCAACTGCAAAGTAGCTCTATACCATATGTGATAGACCAGCAAGTTTGTAAAGATTCTTAGAACCTTCAAAGTACTAATGTCTTGCACATTTTTGTTAATATATAAATATATAATCAAATTTGAGATGGTACATGTTAGAAGGGAGCAAAGACAGGGCAGCCCTAATGTATAGCCAGAAACAATTAATGTCGGCTGTTTCATGCTATGCTTCATTGATGAAGTTCAAAAGCCATTTTTCTTTAATGAAGATTTCACATTCATTATTGATGAATTTGTTCTTTCTGAACCTTTTGTTAGTGCATTTGTCCGCTCGGATCATTGGTTTACTCCCGCCTCTATGTATTTTCTGTTTTCAGTGACAGAGCCAATGCATCATGACGTTAAACCTCAACGAATTTATGGTCGTGATTACTAAGTATAACAAGTCTGTTTAGTTCTGTCCCAACGTTTCCCGTCTTCAAACCAGAGGCTGAACCTGAATTAGGAGTGTCGTCTTTAAATTTGAACTGGTCCACTCCACTCGAATCTGCCATAATTTCTGTTTGGGCGCATCGTGGGTATGCTTCATAAGTAGGTGGCTGGCTTACCTTATTTCAAGCCCCATAGAGAATTGGATTGATCTTCTAGCTTAGAATTGGGCTTCGTTTCTGAAGAGGGCTGTCTTGTGGGCAACAGCTTCTACGTAAACACAAAACGTGATGGAGGTAATTTAATGGCTTCAATACAAGAAAAACTCTTAAAACTTGATTATATCCATCATCTGAACCTTTATCTTCCTCTTTGATCGCGTTCAATTAAATTTTTATGCGATTATTTACAGCTAATTAAGTTTTTATGTGGAGGGGAGAATGATAGCCTCACCAACTAGATGCTATGGTGAACTTATTTTTGTCATAGGAAAAATGCGTACGTGGCACTTATAGCCACTGACTGGTGCACGGCCACCATTGCCTCCATTCAATGTACCCTGTTTTATTGTCAAGTGAGATGGAATTGACTTAAGCAAGAAAGCCAACAGGCATTTGCCTAGTTTTCTCGAAAATCAGGGGAACACCACAAGATACTATAAGTACAATAGGAAAACAGCCCCCAGCCTAGTTTTCTCGGAAATCAAGGGAACACGACAAGATACTATAAGTACAATAGGAAAATATCCTTCAGCGTCACCCAAAAACTGACTCCAGTCAACAAAAACTAACTTCCACCCCAGCAATCATGCTTCAGTCCAAGGATCATACTAGGCATCAATAAAACACAACCTAAAGGCTGACTTAGATAACAATGAAGTGGGCAATCCCCCTAATACCTGTAACGAGGAGGTTTATAAGGACCTTCAACAGGGACACTGATGTATGCAGCTTGCTCAGGAGTGAGCTTGGTGAGTTTAGCTCCAAGCTTCCCAAGATGAAGTGCAGCAACCTTTTCATCTAAGTGCTTGGGCAACACGTAGACTTTCTTCTCATACTTGCCTGTTCCCCTCTCCTTCCAGAGCTCAAGCTGTGCAATCACTTGGTTTGTGAATGAGCAAGACATCACAAAGCTAGGATGCCCAGTTGCACAACCCAAATTCATGAGGCGTCCCTCAGCAAGAACAATGATACCCCTATTAGTCTCTGGGAAGACCCATCTATCAGTTTGAGGCTTGATAGTAATCCGCTTGATACCCGGGTAAGTCTCCAGGCCAAGCATATCAATCTCATTATCAAAATGACCAATGTTACAGACAATCGCATTGTTCTTCATCTGCTTCATGTGACAAACCATGATGATATCCTTATTTCCTGTGGTGGTCACAAAAATGTCAGCTTCAGCAACAACATCCTCTAGAGTCAAAACTGGAATGCCTTCCATTAGGGCTTGAAGAGCACAAATCGGATCAATTTCCGTCACAATCACACGAGCACCAGCTGCCTTAAGAGCAGCAGCACAACCCTTGCCAACATCTCCATATCCACAAACAACAGCAATTTTTCCAGCAATCATTACATCAGTAGCTCTCATGAGACCATCAGGAAGCGAATGTCGACATCCATACAAGTTATCAAACTACATTTAACACCAAAACAAAAAAAAAATGGTCAACCAAAGTTCAAGATTAATAATGTCATTCAAAAGCAAATGAATTTACAGCCTGTCACCTCTTCCAAAAATTTAGGGATGATGGTCAAACATGCCACTATATTATGGGTCAAGGTACTCCAAACTAGGCATATACTTTCAATTATGTTGATTTTATGATAAAAAAAATGATGAAATTAATAAAATTTGCCACATATATTAAGGAAATTAATATCAATGACAAAATTGAATACTAAACCATAATATATTGACAAATTTGACCTTTTATCTCAAAAACTAAAAATGCTTACCTTACTCTTCGTAACAGAATCATTAACATTAATGGCAGGGAATAGAAGAGTGCCATTGGCTTGCATTTGGTACAATCTTTTAACTCCAGTGGTAGTTTCTTCTGAAACTCCAACTAATCTTTCCCTCATCCTTCTATATTTTTTGGGATCCACCAACAGCCCTTCTTTAATGATACTCAAAACGATCCGAAACTCTGCGTTTTCGGTCTCATTCGGGTTTGGCAACTTCCCACTTCTCTCGTACACCTCCTCCGCCTTAACACCTTCGTGAATTAGCAAAGTGGCGTCCCCGCCGTCATCGACGATCAAATCGGGTCCGCCACCGGGGCCCCACTCGAGAGCTTTCTCAGTGCACCACCAGTATTCTTCCAGGGTTTCTCCTTTCCAGGCAAAGACGGAGGCCGAGTCGCGGGCAATGGCGGCGGCGGCGTGGTCTTGAGTGGAGAAGATGTTGCAGGAGCACCAGCGGACTTGGGCACCAAGGGCGGTTAAAGTTTCGATGAGGACGGCGGTTTGGATGGTCATGTGGAGGGAACCGGTGATGCGGGCGTCTTTGAGGGGTTGAGTTGGGCCGAACTCGGCACGGCAAGCCATGAGGCCTGGCATTTCGACCTCCGCTAGCTCGATTTCAAGGCGGCCGAAGTCGGCTTGGGAAATGTCCTTGACCTTGTACTCGCGGCCGGTTGGGGTTCTGGAAATGGTGAGGGCCATGGCTTGGGTTGGGTTTTTGGGTTTGGGCGGTGGCGTAGAAAACAAACGGGAGAGAATCTAGCGACAGACGAGGGAGAGAGGGATAAGCAAACCTAGGGGTTTTGTTTTAACTGGTAAGTTTTACCAACTTTAAAATCTAACAAACGACGCCGTTGGAATAAAGGTCGACAAGCTAAGCTAATATTTATTATTTTGTTGGGTTTGATTTTTTTATAGCCAAATTCTGCAGTAAAGTCATTATTTTTTTTTATTTTATTGTAAGATTAATTAATAAACATCATTTAATTTATGAGATTAAATTGTGATCATTGATTTAAAATTGATAAAAAAATCGATAAACAAATTCAACCGGTTAATAAAAAATAAAATTAAAAAAAATTAGAAAGTTAGGAGAGATGAAAACTCTCCCCAACAGATTGTGTTCTCTTTTAATGGAGGAATTTTTTTAAAATTATTTTATTGTGAGTTTCCTGGCCAAGTTTATTTTCCTTCACCCTCAATTAGCAGGCAATTTTGTTGCACCAAGTTTACAATAGCAAGCCATCCTCGATCTGAAAGTTTCTAAGACAAGAGACGTTACCAAGGGCTACTTCTAAGGCAACGCCTTGCTTGTTGTGCCTCATGAACTGCCTTTTGTTTTTTCTGTTAAAAGAGTGTAAATTTGTATAAAGAAAGGACGTCCTGCAAATGCATCTAATTTAATGCCATTACTAGATTTCTGTTTCCACATATATTTGCAAAGGCAAAGTACTCCCCTTTTGTACTTTAGACTTTTAACCTAATTTTTCTTTTTTGCAACCGTGTTTATCAAGGATATTTGTTCTCCAAGTTTGGGTGAGTAGTCTAAGCTACATGATTTTTACTTAGTTGGTATGCTAATCTTGCTTGCTATAATTGTCTTTTTTTTTATTTCGTGCAGGCAATGCTGAGCATATTTGGACAATTTTCCTGGCACATTTAGATGGCACATTTGTTGTAACTTTGGTACATCATGGCGTTTACATTTTATTGAAATTGGAGTTTAGTGAATATAATGCAATCTTAGTAGATGCACAAAAGAAATGATACAACATTCCTGTTAGCAAGCTTAGAACCTTAGTTGATTAAAATGTTGACATTGTGACCCAATAGCATAAAAAGCATAGTATTGGTTTTGTTTAGTTTTGTTATGACAATTCTTTTTACCATGTGATCTGTAGTATATTTTTTTGTTTGTTTGGTAATTAAGGGAAAAAGCTGTTAAAAGGGGAGGCTTACACTTCAACCTTTTGTCTGGTCAGTCATTATTTTCCAGACAAATTATGTTGCTTTGATCAATGGGTGAACAAGTTTACATAGTCCTCTAATTGTTCTTGCTCAGTATCAACAATTCTTAAGCAAACAAATGAATATTGAAGAAGAGAGGCGAAAATCATTATCATTAGCAGACAAAAAACATACCAAAAACTATGATAGAGGGCCATTTTCCTTTGCACCACCCAATCCAAGGGGGCCTCCTGTTGATGAAACCAAATAAATTCATAATTAAACATATCATGCAACAATCTAACTTCTGACTAAAACTCCATGCTAGATTTATATGACTTGCATAGATATGTTGTCACAGCCTAAATTTTGGGCTATGACCGGCACATGGGCTCAATAGGCATAGTCCACTAAACCCAAGCAAGCTTATTTATGTAATCTCGATCATTAATCCCAATCATTATTTCTAAAACCACATATTGAACTTCTCAATTAAAAATGTTTCGGTAATATTTTATAGCAACCGAATATTCATCTTTGTATTATCTCAAAGTATTGTCATTCATTGCTATCTCATAAGGGCATCATCATCAATCCAACATATACATACTTCATTTATAACATGACTCTTAGTAGTTTACATTACATATAAGTGTACACAAACAAAAGACTCTCAACCGTCAGCGGAGTGACTTTAAGTGAAGGTACCGCTATTTAGATGCCATAGTATCTACCAAGAAGACGAGCATGCGTGGTGTCAAACCCTGTTCTATAAAATAATTACGACATCATTTACATGCTCAATAGAATGTTTGCATATTTAGGAAGTTCGAGGAATCGTTAAAAGACGATATTGCCCATAATGGTACCATTAAGTCGATTACACCTCGAACTAGTTCAAATAGAAATTTTAAGATGAAATTAAGAGTTTCACAGTTCAGGGATGACTCAAAATGGTAATTCAGAGTTCGAAGATCAATTTGGAGTCAAACCGAAATTTTCACTATCCAGGGGTAAAATAGCTATTTGCCACTTGAGGACAAAATGAGAATTTTTAGAAAAGATTTTTTTTGACCCCATTTGACTTATTGGAGAATGATTTGAGTATTGGAGTATGATTTGAAGTTTAAAAGTGAAAAATTTTAATTCCGGTATAATTTGGAGTATAGGGGCGAAATGGTAATTTTGCCACTCCGGGGGCAAATCGGTAAATTTTTACCCCCGACACTTGTCAAGACCAAGGGATTTTATTCATTATGGAAATGGATAAATATGAGAAATGTGTGGTGGAGAATTAAAGAATTAAAAGTCAAATATTTAAAATTTGAACCAATAAGGAAATGCCATGTGTCATGTTTTTATTATTTTATTATTTCTTTATAAAAAGGCAAAAAATC
>NC_030852.1:25295343-25301209 GCF_000208745.1 Theobroma cacao
GAATGATTTTGGCAGGAGCCAAGTTTTGTGAGATATATAAGCCATGTTGATTAATTGAGTAAACTGAATATTCATGTTATGAAACATATATTGGAAAAGAATATTTTAATTCGTCTCCATTTACTCACCTTTAGATAGTTTAGATGGTGTCTGTTTACTCATTGGGCTTATGTAATCATAATCTCACCCCTTTTCCTATCCATTTTTCAGGCTTAGGACAGTTTGTTGATAGTTGATTAAGACGAGAATTAATCTCAGAGTTGTATCATAGAAAGTAAGAGTTAGTAGCCCAACACCTTCTTGATCAGTTGGGGGCCCACGTGTCACTATAAAAATAATTTTATACTTCAGTTATCTGATTTAAAGTATGTATGAACATATTTATCTTTTACACCAAGTTTTTGACGGGTTTCGATATTTAAAAAAAATGACGAAAATACCCGTGTGAGCCAAAAAAATAATATTTTATTATTTTGATTTGGAAACAACTTATGATTTCTTGAAATGTGAGATTTAATAACTGTCGCTCACCGGGGAGATGCGGAAGCTGATGCTAAGCTTTGCGGGGTTTCGATCGACATTCGGGGTAATGAGTGCCTATCGAGACGTCGCGACGATTGTCACGGGTCCAATGGGAGTTTCGGGTTGTGACACGTGGACACTCAATCTAGGTCCCAATTGCCTCTAAATCTGAAAACATGAACTTTAAAAAACGTGAGTATAAAACTCAGTGAGTGAACATAAGAAGGGAACAAACAATTGATAAGGAGAACTTGGAAATCATGATGCACTTGTTTCAGAAACAATGCAATTGATTTAATTTCTTACTAAAAACCCCTCATTTCAAACTTTAATTAATAACCTCATAGTGTTGCAAAAATCCATGATCAATCCATGAAGTTAAATGGGTGAAAAATATGTCAAAATCAAGCATGGTAGCAAGTTTCTCGCTACAGCGAGAAACCGTCTTAGTTTGCATATGTTTCAGTTTTTCAAGCATATCTCCCATTACAGAAGTCCAATTGACCTGATTTTTGAACTATTAGAAAGCTAAGAGGCAGGGATATAACTGTTATGTTTACAAGTTTTCCCAATTCTAATCGAAAGGTGGTCAAAATCTTCATCAAAGTGGACACACTGCACTAGAATTTTGTGACCACCAGAGAGTTTCTCGCTGCAGCGAGAAACAGGGCTGGTTTTTGCCCCCACCACCCGAGAGTTTCTCGCTGTAGTGAGATTCAGGGCAGATGACAATTAGGGGTTTTCACATGCCACAAAATCCATCCCTACCATATTGCACATCAAAGTGAACACATTGATAATAATCAAGTTATCAACATTCAAAACAATCACATATTATAATCATAAACTTATTATCACATATACATATATCAACATATATCAACAAGTACACCACCCCACTTCATTCATCGTCATAACTGGGTCATCATCATCAGCTTATGCGCACTCCCTACTCACACATAGTTGGGTCATCATTGGCTTATACGCACTCCCTACTCGCACATAGTCGGGTCATCATCAGCTCATGTGCACTCCCACATGCACATAGCTGGGTCATCATCAGCTCATGTGCACTCCCACACGCACATAGCTGGGTCATCATTATCACATAAAAAGGAACATCCAATGCATATTATACATATCAACATATTATGATAACACATGAACCATTTATACGTCACATTTTCACAAGATAGAAACATTCACCAAAGGCTTGTTCCCTAAGTAGATTTTTAAGAAAAAGTTGGATAAAATCATTCAAATGTTTCACCCCAAATACATCTACATTCCCAAAGAAATTCTGAAATGCAAGTTTATTCACTGGTCTTGTTGATTCTTTTGCTTGACTCTAGCCTCAACTAATGCTTCAAATGGACATGTGAGGCCTTGTTGGAACCTATACACACACAATATCACCACCAACCCAAATTGGCATTAATATAATTCCAAAAAGCTCTTTCCTAAATCAAGTTCTACTAGTTATTCCTAACTAGTTTCCAATTGCCATTAAGTGGCTATTTGTTTACTCTACTCTAGTCACTCTAAAAATGATTAACAATCTCAATAATAGATTAACTCACCACTCTAACCATCAACCATTATTAACAACTTAAAAATTAAACCTAATTCATTACTCACTTTGGTGGCTTTTGTAATTGAATTCCTTTTAAAAAATACTCAAGATATCATGGAAAGTCTCTCTCTCTCTCTCTAAAATGTCCAACTAGTAAGAGAAAGTGTTGAGAAAAGACTTTTGAGGGTTTTAAGATGAGAGAGTGAAAGAGTACAAAAGGTTCTATAAAAAAGTGCTCAAAAGCATGAAAATTGAAGTTAAAGAAAGTTATGGAAGTTTTACGGGAGGCTCCCATGGAGATGAAGAAATGTGAGATGGGAAGGGAAGAGAGAAGTGGCTGAAAGCTGCTGAAAATTGCTGGAGCTTTAGATATTTATATCTAAAGTTTATCCATTTTTCACGTAAATTACCAAAATGCCCTTAACATGGTGACTTTGTCTTCCTCCCATCCTTTATGCAACCTTTGACTCTTTATACACTGGGGCAAGGTTCATAATAGTCTAGAAATACTCAGGTTCACGAAAACATAAACATTTAGACCCGAGATGCAAAATGACAATTTTGCCCATACCGTGGAAATTATCATTATTTTTATCTCTTTCATTTATTTTGCCATCATAAACATCGTTCATTCATTCCTTAGGTCTATTTAGACCTTAATAGCATAAAAAAACCCACTTGTAGGAGCTCTTCAAGAGAAATTACGAAAATTACCCCTAGTTTGCATTATCGCATCTACTTCTAGTTATGTGTTTATGGAGATCGAGATTTTACAGGTTCACTTTTGAATTACCCTTTTTAACTCGGTAATTAACCTCACTTGGCTTCTGTAAACTTTATTAACTACCGTATCAAAATACGGGGTACTACATATGTATTTTATTTATAAAATCATAAACATGATAATGCTATTTAATTCATGGTGATTTAGAAAATTCTTAGATCATTGTTACTTTCCTATGTTTGAACTCACTGTTCTGAGTATCATTCATATCAATAACTAGCTTATGGAAATTGATTTAAAATTTTATGGGGATAATCTGCATTTGAGCTATTTTTTTTCTTTTCTTTTCTATTAGAATTTTTTAAAAATAATATGGTTTATAAGTTAACAAAAATCTGGTTGTGTTTGAACATCATTACTATATAACTTCTTAATTTATGCTTTGGTATTTGTTATTGATGTTCGTCACAACAATTATTCAATTCATAATCCTATTTAAAGCTAGTTATATTCACTTTGTAATGCAATTTTACAGATACGACTATTAGAAAATATGTGACAACAATAATGAAAGATGTTGAGACTATGACAAAAACTTCTTGCATGGATTTCGTTTTGGAAAAAGGTGAAAACCATGAAAACATAGATGGCAACAAAGGCCAAGTCATTAACAAATCTTGTCATCCAAAGCAACCTAAGAATGCCTTTGTTTTTTACTAGTAAGTGTGTACATATGTTGCTTTTTTTTTTATTTGACATAATTGTAAGTATTATTGTTCCTTACATTGTGAAATTTATTATATATTGATGTTTATGTTGATGATTAAATTTAGTTTATAATAATTATTTTTTTTCTTGACAGTGAATCCATTTGTGGTGAAAACAAAGAATAAAAAGATGAAATTGACAAATAAGGTGTATAAATATGCCCTTTTGAAATGTATAATTTTAATATAGTTTCAAATTTGAATGAATGATTGTAAATAATTTTTTTATCTTAATTATCTTTTAATAGGTTAGAGGAGATATTGCAAAAACTTTTGCATCTTTTCCTAATGAGAGGAAGTTAGTTTTTAAAAATTTAGCAACAACAGACCGTTTGCGATATCTGGAGGCAAAAAAAGAATTCAATGCAAAGGTTAATAAGGTAAGTGTTATGTTATTATTTTATTATAATTTAAATATTTGAATAATATACATTTGAAGTGATATATATTTTTAATAATTTATTTACTTTTTAGGTATGTCTAAACATAGTTATTGTTTTCTTCTCAATTTTTTGAATGAATTCATTTTTACTTGATTGTTTAATTTTTATCAATTTTATTAAAGATTTATAATTATAAAATTAATAATGTTGGTCGAAAAGGTAAATGGTGAATACTACAATACATTTGTTTATTCATGACAATGATACTATTATATTATAATTTTTAATGTAATGTAGGATTACTGGGATACACATTGTAGTCCTTTCCGGTTCTACAAGTTGTTGCAAAATATTGGTTCTGAATATAATGATTCAATTCGTAGTATTGGACTTGAAGGCTTGATTCATCTACAAGAGTATAAACTAAACAGGCATCTTTGTTTGTGGTTGATTGAAATGGTTGACTAAAACAAGCGGTGTTTGAAATTATATGATTATGAGATTCTATTGACATCTGAGATAGTGTCAATCATTATTGATTTGTCAGCTAAGGGGACCCTTATTATTTTTATGGAAGATGATCGTACAATAACAAGTTTATGCAATCAATTTAAAATTATTAATAATGCATTCATAAAATTTAGTGATTTAGAAAAGGAATTGCCAATGTTACATAAAGATTCAGATGAGTTCGAAGGTAAATTTTTTTTGTATGCGATAGGTTGTTTGCTTTGCCCATCAACATCTACCTATACAGAAAAAAAAAATATATTGCCTACATAATGTAGGTTGTAATACAACTATGAACTTATCGAAGCATGTGTGTGAAATATTGTTATCGGGAATATCAAATTTTCGCAATAGGATGAAGAAGAAAGATGGAAAAACAACATGGTTGAGTGGATGTGTTTTGATTCTTCAGGTTAGGTGTCAAAATAATTTTTTTTTACATTGTGTTATGATATTGTATTTTTCATGAAAAATTTATTTTGGATATTGTATTTTTTTCCTTTTATGATATTTGAACAGATAGTTTTTTTAGATCATATATCTGGTACACGATTTGACAATAAATATGGTCAATATTTTTTTACCTCGGATCGCTACATGGAACCAAGAAAAGATTGATGGATGGTTGACCCGTATCAAAGATTTTAAAAATCCAAAAAATGTTTAGGTGATGTGATTAATCTTTTTTTACAATAAAAGTTAATATAATTTGGTTTAAATATTCTCTCATATTGAGAAATATATATATTGGTTGAATCTGCAAGCATATATCATCACACCAACTATGGACATGAAATCAGAGGGAAAGTTGTCATTTGATGCTCATTTATCCTCTCAAATCAAAGTATGTATTTATAACTTTAATTTGCATTGTTATAATTGTCATTTATTATAGTTAAAATTTTATATTTCATTTTTGTAGGATATATGTAAATGTGTTGATAACAAAGAGGAATTAAAGAGTGAAATTAAGAGTTTGAAGTATGAAATTGAAAAGTTGAGAGGATTGTTGGAGTATGATAAAAATAATCAAAAGCTGAAAGAAAAAGAGAAGCAACAGGAGTATGAGTGTCACGACCCGGAACTCCCCATCGAGCCCGTGACAACCGTCGCGAAGCCTCGACAAATATTCTTCACCCCGAATGTCGATCGAAACCTCGCAAGGCTCTCGTATTAGCTTTCGCACTTCCCCGGTGAGCAATAGTTATCAAATAATCAAAATACGAAGGATTACAAATTATTTTCAAATCATAACATAACATTTTTTTTTGCTCACATGGGCATTTTCGTTATTTTTGTCGAAAATCTCGAAACTTGCTAAAAATGTAGTAGGTAAGCCGAAAATATATATTTAATGATTTAAAAAAAATTAAGTATCTAAAACGTT